>NC_081412.1:638677782-638976623 GCF_030272615.1 Cryptomeria japonica
AGGACCAACAATTTCTGATGTTGACCTATTTTGAAAGAAACCTAGTCTAGAATAACACAGGGGAGAGTATATAGAAATAGTACTGGCTTTATTCTTCTCTTAACACTAACAATTAACATAGTGGTTTTGCAGAAGAAGGTTTTGAGCATGTGTTTTGCAGGAGAAGGTCTTAAAATTTGTTTTACAGGATAAGCAGGAGGTGACTAATATGGCAACAGGGAACTTGGAAAGCTAAACAAAAATACACTATCCCATGTAAATCAAAGATTCTCCATATGAAGGGCTTTTTGATAAACTAGAATGTATAACCTATAAAAGGTCAAATGTAATTTAAGTGTTATTAGTTTGACTGGACCAATGGTCCTGAACAAGGTTGAAGGTTTTCTCCTCTCCGCTCTTTCCTACTGGCGCTCGCATTGAGTGAAGATTGTAACATTCTTTATCAATAAAAATGGCTTAGGCCTTTTTACCGAGAAAATAAAATAAAACCCTAAATGCATCATACCATGGTAACTACTAATCTCAATTATTTATTAGCCCCTTTCTCCAAAACCCATATAAATATATATTAATATTTTAAATAATTTTCATTAATCTATTAAATATACTTTAAAAGAAGTCTAAATAAACATCATAGTCATTGGATTGCAAGTATCTGGTGCCCCTGAATCTATTATAATTCAATTTCAATTAATTTCTTTTTAATATATTTAAATTAGAAATCTCAATACCTTACACCATGATAACTATTAATATCACGAAACTATTAGATCCAGATTCTCTCCTCCAAATCTAATATAAATATACATTAATATTTTAAATAAATTTAATAAATTTGTTAAATATATTTAATTAGGGGAAACCCAGTAGTTGAGCGCGCTCCAATTCTTGTGATAGAAATTGTTGATTTAATACCCCCATACTTGCTGATTTAATGCCCAACTTTTGTACAACATTGCACCAATAGTTGTATGATAAGTACCAATAATTGAATAAAATATTACCATTTTTTGTGCAAAGTAAACAATCATGTGATGCCACATCAGCTGCACAAGTATTGGGGCCCTTTTGCACACCTATTGGTCTCACTTTTTTTTTGGGCTTTTTTGGACACCTTGGCAAAAACCATGCTGATGTGGCATCATATTTGATGATGTGGCCCTGAATCCTTAGTTATAAGCAGGGGACTTGTCAAGTAAGCTGCTGTAAAAAATTCAGAGTGATTAGAAATTTTCACATAGGATTTTGAGAAGCACGAAGTTAGGGTGCACAACTACTGGGTCCTCTCCCCTAAGAATCTAAATATATTGTCCTACAAGCATTTGGTGGTCTTAAATTTAATGTAATAATGATATTTAAATCATTGTCACTTCCGTTATTTATTTCATTATACTCTGATTATGAATAGTCTATTCAACTGGTTTTTGTTTTTGTTATGTTGGTTTAGCTTTATTATGCCGAATTATGCTGAAGGCATACCCTATATGAAGTTTTTCACTCACTTTGTGAAATCAACAATTCAAATTTGAGGAGAAGGATGCAAGACTATAGAATTAATCACAACCACATACTTATATTTATTTTAATTTTAAAAAAGATGTCTTTAATGATAAAAATTAAAAATACATATTTAATATTATTAATTAGAAAAAGAATGTTCATAAAAGAAAACAATCTAATAAAAATATTTTTTAAATATTATTTATTTTATTAAGATATTCTATCTTGTTTTCTAAGTTTCTAAAAAGGAAAAAGAAAAAGTAAGAAAATAAATATATTATTGAGTTTCTACAAAGAAAAAAATAATATTAAAAAAGTAATAGCTTTATTCTAATTCAATGTTTCTTTTTTCTTTTAATTAAAATTTATTTTAGTTATTAGTACTAGGCAAAATTTGGTGTTATAGGAGCATTTTTTTAGGAATGATGGATTTTTTATTTTTTTTTAAGATTTCTTTGTATTTTAAAAATTGGAATGTCTATTTTAGTCAAAATATTTCTTAATATTATTTCTTTTATTAGAATATTCTATCATTTTTAAGTTTTTTAAAAAATAAAAGAAAAAATATTAATAAAGAAAGAACCAGCTTCATTTAATTCTAATTTTTCTTCTTCTTTTCTTTTTCTTTTTCGTTAAGTTTAAAATTATTTTAATTATTTACGTCTTTTTTATAATAATTAAAATTATTATAGTTAATTTAATCTATAATTATTTTTCTTATTAAAATTTTAATTGTGATAGAATAATTATATTTTAAATTAAAATATTTCTTTTATTACTATTTTCTTTTTTTATATTAAAAATCGAGGGAGAACTGTACATAAAAAGAGAAAGCTATCATCGCCACATGACAACAGAAACATAAGCTAAACTAGGATGAGAGTCTGAGATTGCTCTATGACCCAAAAAGAGATAAAAGGTCCATAAAGATACAACAGGGAGAATATAAGAGAAAAAGCTGCTATCTAGGACAGAATGCCATCAATGGCCTCCACCCATGTCATCCACCCCTACGGTCCTTCCATCCAGACAACGCTCTTATGGCTCAAGGTGTGAGATAGCATTGCCACCTGGTTGTAGGAGGGCTTCCTGTTGTTTCTAACTTCATTGTTCAGCCTCTTGAGCACCTCTTCGAAAGATGAGAGGTTGTCCATGTTGCGTCTCCATTCGTACCCATCTTTCATTTCATACACGAACATGGTAGCGTGGCCATCTTTCAGGAATCTCAGCAGCTTATTCCTTTCAATGTTCATGGTAAGAGTAACCTGCGTAGCAATTTTTAAAAAAGTGAGTCTTCAAAAAGATTCAGTAAGGGCACTGGTTTGAGCTTCAAACCTGTCAGCATTCCTAACCTTCCATATATACCAAAGGATATTAGCAGATAAAATAAACCAAAAGAGATTAGCATCTTTTTTAAGCCATGAATATAACCGGAGATAACTTCCATTGTGTTTGTAAGGTCAAGGATAGAAAAACCAAACATTAACCAGATCTCCCTAGCAATGGAACAGTCAAAGAAGATATGCCTTCCAGTATTAGGGAGTTTACAAATAGAACAAAGCTCAAAATCATCACAGTTCCTTTTTAAAGGGAGCCTATTCAGCAACAACAATCATTTAAAGCACTTGAGTTTGGGCTCAATTGGACTTTTCCAAAGCCTGCTAAAGATTTTCTGCCATTGTAGATCAGAGAGGTCAAAGTACCATAACATATTAGCATGAATAATAATAGAAGAATCAGAGTTCAACTTAGCATATATATTTTGTGCCTTAATTTTAGATAAAGGAATATCATCAATCCATTTAAATGAAAGGAAACTATGCGAGTCCACACAACAGTCCTTAGGTAATCCAAGATCCACACAGGCCCGCTTAATCAAGTGATAGGTTCTTTTTGAGAGGGAGGGAGGTTGGATTTCAAGTTGAGTTCTTTCCACGATGGGATATTCCAATGCTCTAATAGATCAATGAAAAGCTTTATGCCTTTGTTGGCCCAGGCCCTAGCCGAGCACCCCTATGTGAGAGCCAGAGGCTTGCCCGCATGATAAAGGTTCCACCAAATAGACCTCTCACCATGGATAAGGTCACCACTACTGGCACTAGTGTTTCCTAAGAATCCTCTAACATGTTCCTAGGCCTTCCAAATAGACCTAAACACACAGGAGCCTTGGACAGAGATAGGGAACTTACTGGTCATGAGATCGGCAAAAGGTAACTCTTTCCAGGTGTTGGCCTTCTTCGGAACGACCCTCTCAATGTTGCTCCTGATTAGAACTTTCCAGAGCTCCTGCCCTTCCAAGGCATGAAAGATCCAATTAGCTATGAGAGCAATACCTTGGGTCCTAAGATCTTTTAAACCAAGGCCACCAAGAGTTTTCTCCGTTTGACACCACTTCCAATTAACAGCATGAAGTTTCTTATTGCCTTTACCATCCGACAAGAGAAACCGTCTAATAGCCTTCTGAATATCAAGGATCTGATAATTGCTAAACTTCTAGGTAGAGGAATAGTAAATATTGTAAGATGAGAGGATTTTTTGGCAAACTTGAACTCTACCAGCTAGGGAGAGGAATCTATTGTTCCATTTGTTCAGTTTCTTTTCAATTTTCTCTTTAACCCAGAGCCACATATCCTTCAGGGAGGGGGATACAGAGAAAGGAGAACCAAGGTATTTAACAATCTTGGATGGGCCACCCCATTGGTATTCAAAGTTCTCAAACCAGTCCGAGGGACGCTTCTTCCAACTAAGGAAAGTTGACTTGGCCTTAGAGACTCGGGCTCCCGAAATAGAGCCAAATAGGTGAAGTTTGTGATTAAGGTGCTCTATATTAGTTTTGGTAAGTTCCACAAAGAGGGTTGTGTAATCACCAAATTGGATGTTGATAAGTTCATTGTTATCAGGGAGCCTAACTTTGTTAACTTTGGGGGAGAGCAAGGTATCTCTAAGGAGATAGTATATTGCATCAAAGGCAATGACAAATAGGGTAGGGGCCAGAGGGCACCCCTGGTGAATGGAGCGGGAGAGCAAAATAGGAGGTGAGAGGGAGCCATTGACATCAATCTGTGCGGAAGCATCCTACAGAAGGACTCTAGCATAGGAGCAAAATTCCCTAGGAAAGCCAAAGGATTCAAGCATTAGGAGGATAAACCCCCATTCCACCCTATCATAGGCTTTTTCAAAGTCTAGGAGAAACATAGCAACATCTTGCCTAGAGACCTTAGCCCAGTCCATAGTTTCCCAACTGGTGACAAGGTTTTCCAAAATATAACGACCTTTAATGAAACCGGTCTGTGTAGAGCATATGAACCTAGGAAGGATTTTTTCCAGCCTCATAGCAAGCAGTTTGGCCAAGATTTTATAGGAGACATTGAGAAGAGTGATGGGCCTCCAATTTTTAATGAGGGCCTTATCCCCATCCTTGGGTATGAGCTTGATAGTGCCCTTGTTGATAGAATCTCCAAGAGAGCCTTTTAGGATAGCCTCATTGTACATGTCCAGAAGGTCAGAGCAGATCCAATCACTATTAGCTTTGTAGAATTCAATAGGGATCCCATCAGGCCCCGGAGCTTTATCGTTATGGAGGGAGTAAATGGCACATTGGATTTCATTAAGGGAGAAAGGTCGCTTTAGGAGGTAGGCATCTTCCTTAGAGATCCTTCTGGGGATGATGGCTTGAAATTTGATTCTAAGAGTCTTATCCGCCTCAGACTCCTCAGAGGTAAATAGCTTTTGATAGAAGAGAGCAAAGGCCTCTTTAATCTTATCTAGATCAGAGATCTCATCATTATCAATGATGATTCTATCAATTGTTTCCCGTTTACGTTTTTGCCTAAGGAGATTAAAGAAAAACTTGGAGCCTTTGTCACCAAACTGTAGCTAGTGGGTGCGAGCCCTGATCATGGCCCCCTTGATCTTGGTTTGCTGGTGTTGTCTTAGTGCATCCCTAGCACTAGCCACACTAGTAGTTAGTTTAGGGTTGGATGGGTTAGACTGGGCATCATTAACCACCCGGGAGAGGTTGTTGCTGAGGATGCTTTCCTCAAATTTGTAATCTTTGGCCCTTTTCTGACCAATCGTTTGCAGGAGTTTTTGCCAGGAGTTAATATTAAAGTTCCATCTGTCAATGTGTGAGGTGAGATCCTTGTTATTTTTATTGATCAGTCTGATAATGTTGATGGTAGAGAGTACATCTGTATCTTGGAGGAGGCGAGTATTGAGAATGAACTTCTTAGGCCCTAACCTATTTGGGGGGGGGGGGGGGGTAGCTAATCTGATATTAGCAGAGACGGGGTGATGATCAGAAAGAGTGAAGGGGTAGACCATGATAGGGTTATTATAAGCGTTAGGGGCAAATGAGAGGAGGTCCTTATTGGCATAAAGGCGGTTGAGCCTGCAGTAGATTCTGTTGGGACCTAGTTGGGAATTGCACCATGTGTTCCATAGTCCCTTGGAATCACCCTTCTTTCCAAGCAGCGGGTCAAATAGGTTTCTGACCTGTTTCATTCTATCCCAATGTGCTTTCTCAGAACCCTTCCAACAGAAGGCTGTGCCTCCCATTTTTTCCTCACCATGTTCTACCGTGTTGAAGTCACCCCCTATGATCCAAGGTATGTCGGGGAGGGAGGCAATCCAATCCCAGAGGGCAATTCTTTCATTATAGTTATTAGACGCATAGATGTTACAAATCCCAAGGAGGGTATTGTTAATATTAACCGAGGCCCAAACCACCCTGTTGCAAGGGGAGTAGCCATTAGCAGTGATGAAGTTCACCCATCTGGGGCTAACAAGAAAACCAACTCCTCCCCTACCCTTGAGATGGCTGGAGCAAAATTTAATAGAGTCTTTCCAAATGACATTTAGATTGGTTTCCAATGTAAAATTAACATATTTTAGTTCTTGGAGCAACAGGAAGTCCAGATCTTTATGGGAATCCAGAAAACATTTAACAATCCTCTTCCTGTCTGGAGCCTCCAGACCTCTCACATTCCATGAGATGACTTTCATGGTAAACAGATGGGGTAATTATGGACCTTCAGCAGCCAGAAGGCTACTATCACAGGCAGGGGAGCCCTTGTCCTTTTTTTTAGCAGAGCTAACTTTATTTTTAGACCCCATGGGCCTTCCCCTTCTAGTAGGTTTCGAGGTGCCATTTGTTTGTATTTCAAGGTCATCTCCAAGCCTATCCTCCTTTAGATAGGTATTTTTTGGGAGAGGCTCTTCTAGTTCTATAGGTGAGGGAATAGCCTCTGAATAGGGCTCTTGTGGGGGGAGCATGCTAGAGGAGCAAAAAACTAAATTCCTAGCAACACTGGTGCCAGCACTGATGGCCTAAGCCATGGTAGAACATGCGGACAAGTCCTTATTGGAGCCACTACCACTATCATTACCGAGGGTGACTTCGATTTTCTCAGAGACGTTAGCAGAGCCAGCCCGAATAATGATACCTCCAGAGCATCCTCAGGGGGATTCAAAACTATTGATGATGCTTTTAACCTTAGAGGGGGTGTGCGGCAAGATGAGCTAGGGAGGCTTAGCGGAAGCTCCCCCCTTATTCAGGATTAATTGCTGCACATTCATCCTTCTACGCTTTTTAGAATTTATCACTACCTGGTAGCCATCATTCGATAAGGCAGGGGAGGCAGCATCTGAAGGTTGGAGAGGTGGAGCCGCGATGGAGAGAGGGGGCTAGGGGTTCGAGGTGGGAGTGGGAGGCTCAGGGTGGGAGGAAGGGGTGGACTCCACCGCAGGCTGAGCAGATGGGATGGAGTGGCTGTTGGAGGCGGAGTTCGGTTTAGTAGCATCCACGGTCGAGGCATTTTTCCTCAAAATGGGGCAATTTTTCCTCAAAATGGGGCAATTTTTCCTTACATGACCCTCACATTTACAAAGGAAACATGCGTTCAAACCTCCCAGGAATTCCAGCGGGCAAGAGAATGCATCCTCTGTAATTTTAAGCTGAAGGGAATTGGGTAAATTAATCCCAGGAAGAATGGAGATGAGCACTCTGGCATCCAAATGGGGAACAAGGCGTGGGCTTTCATCTATGCGGATGAATTTACCGAGGGGTTCGACGATTTGGGGGATGAATTTCCATAAAAAGGGCGGGATATTCTTCAAAACTACCCATCGAGGGCTCGAAAGAGCCAAGATTTCTTCAGGATTAGCTTCAGGGGACCAACTTAGGGCACGAAAAGCCGTTTTCCCAACATTCCAATATAATTTATTTAGAATCTTTGATTGCATTTCATGAGAATTAAAAAATATGATGAACAGTCCCTTTTGAATTTGTCTACAGAAGGAAAAACGAAGCCCTAATTTTAAGTTCCAATAATTATAAAACCAGTCATCCATGAATTTTCGCAAAGGGCATCTATCTATATCCACACAGGCAAAGAAAATGGCATAATCCTTTAACCTATTTTTCTCCAAGGTAATTTCATTTTCCATGGCTTCATTTGGGGAAATGGTGAAGGGATTGAGGCTAAAGCCAGGGTCCTTACCTTGTGGATCCGTTCCATCGCCATTTGTAGTGGCCACGAACCTAGCGTCTTTCGCGACAGAGCTCGAGCCTCCACCAACGGCCTCACAAAACGACTTCGGCTGTAGAGGAGGTTGGGAAGATGGCGGAGAGGGTTGGGATTGAGGACCTCCATTAGTCTCTGCCTCCATTAAAGGCGGAGCTGACATACGCCCAAGAGGAGGTGGCAAGGGCAAGGGCAATTACGTGCTTACGGAAGCAAAGAAAAACCATAAATGCAAAGTAAAGAAGGGAGAGATAATGCAAACCAGATGGAGGAGGGAGGCCTCCTCCAGATCCACGCTAACACCTCGGGAAGGGTCCGCAGATGAGGTCGCCAGCACACGCACACCACTAGTCAGCCCAGTTGCATCCAGTCAGTAGATTCACATCCCCAGACCGCCGAAAAGTAGCAGACCCAAAATGCTAATCTACTATTTTCTTTTGATAAAATTATCATTTATTATTATCTTCTTTTATTAGATATTTTAATTTTTTATTATTAATTCTTCCACTTTTTTCAAGGATTAATTATTTTATTATGTTAAAATTATATTCTAGTTATTTGTGTTTTTTTATGGAATTACAAATAATAATTAAAAGATATTAAAATTTATACATTTCATCTTATTAGTACTTCCCTAGGCAACACTATTGCATTCACTGAAGTGCAATTAATCAATTAGTTTGCACCAATCAAATGTGATTATTATTTCTTTTTTCAAAATAAGCTTGGATCTTATAAAGTTGAGATTTATATTTTTAAATTTAAGATATTGTAAAAATTATTTATCTAAACTATGATTGATTTTAAAAATTTGGTGTTATAGGAGTAAATTTTGAGGAATGATAGATTTTTTAGGTTTTTTTTTGGATTTCTTTGTATTTGAAATGTTTATTTTAATTTTAATTTCAATTTTTTATTATTTATATATTGTAAATAAAATATTTTAAAAATAGATATATAAATTTTAATAATCCTTTTTTATCTCAAAATATAGATAATAAAACCAATTATAAGGATTTGATTCCATTTAAATTAAATTAAATGAAAAATTATATACAAGTATTTCTATTGAAAAAATAAACCTAATTATTAAATGCATTATTTATAATTATATTTTATTTATCTTTATGAAATAATTCTCTTTTTTAATACATTTTGAAAATCATAAAAATTTAATCATTTTAATATATACAAAGTAATTTAATAACTTTTAATCATAAACTTAAATATTTTTTTTAAGTTATTGAAAAAATGTCTATTTTCACTTTTATAATTATTAATAGTTATTTAATTAAGACCAATTATACATAATTTTAAATATAAAAAATAATATAATATTACACTATAAATTAATAATTAAATTTGAGATTAATTTTATTATTATAATTATAATTATATAAATTTTTTCAATTAAAATGTGACTATGCTTTTGAGAAAAATATATATTTTGACTACAAAATTTGTATTATATTATAATTATTTTATTAAAATAAGAGTTATAGTTAATATTGCATAAATATATTTATAGTAATATAGTTTTAAAATAACAATAATTCAAAATTATAATAATTAATAAAAATTAGAACAATTTTTTTTATTAAAATACTATGATGGAAAGTACTCACCACTATGTAGCACTTGTTTATATCTTTTTATGAATATACAAATTATAATTAAAAATTATTAAAATTAGTTTAATTTATAATTATTTTTCTTATCAAAATGTTAGTTATTGTAGAATAATCATATTTAGAATTGAAATATTTCTTTTATTACTATTTTCTTTGATGATAATATTTTTAATGTTACCTTATTTTATTAGATATTCTATTTTTTAATTTATTTTAATTTTTCTACTTCTTTTTTTTCAAGATTGTTTATTTATTAAGTTAAAATTTAATTTTAATTATTTATGTCTTCTTATATAATTACAAATAATAATTAAAAAATATTAGAATAAATCTAACTTGTATTTTTGTCTTATTAAAATTTTGTGTATTATAGAGTAATTAAATATTTGTAATTTATTTTAATTTATATAATAAAATAAATTCTAACTTAAAACCTAAATTAAACGTCTAAAACAAGAGAGCAAGAGAGTCTAACTAACTATTGATTAGTCATTCCATATCAATAAATTATAGATAGTTTTGTCCTTGAAGAGTTATACTAAGGGCAACATGTCTTTTGATTATTATCTTCAACTCTCTCTCTCTCTAGGCTATCTATATCTCCTTACCTCTCCCTATATCTCTCTCTTTTCCCCCTCTATCATTCCCACTATATCTATCTCTACATCTTTCCCTCTCCCTTTCGCTCCCTCTTTATGTATATCTATACTTCTATGTCCTCTTTCTCCCTCTCTCCCTCACTATATCTATTTATATATTTTTCTCCCTCCATATTTATCTCTATATCTCTTTCACTCACACGCATTCCATATATCTCCTTCCCTATATCTATCTCTATATCTCTCTCACTGACACAAACACATACTCCATATTTCTCCCTCTCCCTTGATCTCTATCTTTATTTCTCTATCTCTAGATATTATACACTCCTCTTCCTTCATCTCTCCTACTCTCTCTCTATATCCCTCTCTACCTCTTCACATATCACTTCCTATATCTTCGTATTTCTATCTCCCCCTTTCTCATTGTTTCCCTCTTTCTATCTCTATGTCTCCCTCTCCCCCTTTCTATCTCCTTCCAACTCTTCCTCTCTCTCCCCACCTTTATATTTTACAAGCTCTCTCTCTCTCTCTCTCTCTCTCTCTCTCTCTATATATATATATATATATATATATATATATCCCTCTTTCTATCTTATCTCTCCCTCTATTCCTCTCTCCTCATCACTCCCTCTTTTTATATCTCTCTACTTCCACTCTTTCGAATGTGTATACACATACACTCCCTATTTCTTCCTTCCTATCTCTATCATTTTATCTCTCTATATTCCCCCCTCCCTATCACTCTTCCTCTTTCTAAGGTAAACCTTTTTATCTATTACATGTCTTTGTCGCCTTATTTCTCTCTCACTCTTGACCCCTCTATCTCTATCTTCATACATCTATATCACCCTTTGAATCTACATATCATTATCTCCACCTCTCTCTCTTATTCACTCTATCTTTCTTGTACAATATCACTTCTCTCTCTCTCTCTCTCTCTCTCTCTCTCTCTCTCTCTCTCTCTCTCTCTCTCTCTCTCTCTCTATCTATCTATCTATCTATTCATATCTTTATCTCTATATCTTCCTATCCTTCTCTATCTATCTATATTTTCCTCTATCTATATCAATCTATGTCTCTGTTAGACCAAGTCCTTCTCTATCTTCCCCTCCTCTCTATTTCTCCACATCTCTCTCTCCCTCACTCACTCCCCATCCCCCTATCTATCTCTTTATCTCTATCCATCTCTCACTTTCTCTTCCTGTATATCTCTACATCTCTCTACTTCTCTTCCAATATATGCTCATCTCTCCCCTATTTCTCTCACCCTCTTTCTATCTCTATTTGTCTATCCCTAGATCTCTTTGTTTGTCAATCTCTTTATCTCTCTCCCTCTCCACCTCTCTCTATATGTCCTTAGATATCTATCTCTCACTCTATTTCACCATCTATTTATATGTATCTCTCCCTCTTCCTTTAAAGATCTCTCTCTATCTCTTCCTCTATATCCCCCTATCTTTCTATCTCCCTCTACCTCTCTCTATCTCTCTGTCTATTTTCCCACTTCCTCTCTCACTCTATCTTCATCTCTACCTATATCTTCATCTCTCCCCTATATCTCTAGACATGCCTCCTTTTATCCATCCATATCGCTTTTCCTGTCTATATCTATCTCTACCTATCACGTCTTTCATCTATCCCTCTATCTCTATCTAGTTATCTTTATCTATCTCTACCACTATATCTCACCCTCTCTTTATATATCACTTACTATCTCTGTTGGCATTATGTGAACCGGTATGAAGACAAATGATATTGTATGTTGTCATTGATGTCAATATGTGACATGATGTGAACTGGCACATCTGACATGTGAGAAGAGAGAACCGACATATATATATGAACCGGTATATATGCCAAAGTGAAGTGGTATATTTGTTCAAGATGAACAGGCATGCAGTTATGGGAACTGGCACATGGAAGCATTGTATGACTACCGGTTGGTAGGTAGTTTCCACTTCAGGATTTCCGATTGGAGTACCTCAAGCCTGTGTAACTCAATCAGTGATCTTTGTGTGATGAGTTAGCAGTATAACAGAGAATAGATCGTGTTGCCATGTAAGCCCTGTGCGCGTGAAGGATCTTGCATGAAGAAGACTATCCCTATCTACCTTAGGAATGTGCGAAGTTTGTCAAATGGTGATAATGCGTGATGGGTTATTAGCCACCTTGAAATCGGTGGATAATGGACAATGGAGAATGTCTTGAGATCGATTCAAGAGTGTTGCATTTAATGCAGTATGATTCAATGGTCAGGATTGAACTGTTTGAATTGCTTAACCTAACAGGTTTAGGGTTTAGGGTTTTTGCTACTGACCTGTCTGTTTCCTATAAGGTCGATGTTGTGTCTCTTTCTAAGGTTGTTGGCAAAAGTTGTATGTATGTATTCAAGGAAAGTGATACGTAATTCTTGCCAGACCAAAGGAGAGAAGAGATACCTGCAAAGTGAATGTGTAGAAGGTGGAGATGAGCCAAAACGGATCTGCATTAGCATTGAGTGTTGTTACCAGATCATTGTAATTCTTGTTGATCTTTAACCACTTCAACAGTTGTGAAATCCCTTAACAGGGTAGCCTTAACTGGCTTGATACAAATCCCTTAACAGGGTAACTTAAAGTTATTGAGTTCTGGGAAGCTATAGAGCTCTGGAGATCCTTTAGCTATTAAGTTCTTGAAATCCTCTAACAAGGTAACCCTAACCAGGTTTAACCCTTAACCAGGTATTATAGCCATCCCTTAATCGGGTGATCCCTAACAGAATCGGTTCTTAGCAGAACCTATTGTAATGTCTTTAACCGGACAAGGCTCCTAACAGAGCGGACTTCTAAAGAGTTCAAAAAGAAGCTTGTGGGTATTCATCCCCACCGTGGTTTTTCTGAGTTGGGTTTCCACGTGAAAAATATGTGTGTCATGTGTGATGCTTTTATCTTGTGATGCTTTGTTATAACTTGTTGAGCATACGATGGTTCTGTGTTTTATGCCTATCTATAAAACATATTGAACTAACTATTGTGAAGATCTGATGATAATTTACCTATTCATGAATGAGGGTTTAATGGTACTATAGTATTGAGCTAAGAGGAAAGCTTAGTGAGTAACTAGTTTATGATTGTTTTAGTTGTTCTGGGTCCTACTGGTTGCACTCTGCTTTAACTAGAGTCACTGCTTGCCAGTCACTTGGAGTATTTGCTGACAAACCGGTTTTGGATAGTATTTTGATTGTACTGATTCAGCCCCCACCCCCTCTCAGTACCGGTTTGGTACTATTTGTTCATCATTGAGTTATCAATTGGTATCAGAGCACTCTAGGTCCTCTATGTTGTAAGCTTAACCACTTGAGGTAAAGATCCCAGTCAAATGATGAAGAGGGAAGGTCCAAAGTTTAATAGGGAAAATTTTGGTATATGGAAAGATAGGATGAAGATATTCATCAGAAGCATGGGTGCTCAACACTAGAGTTATGTTGAGAATGTCTATGTTGTCCCTACCAGTACTCTCACCAATGACCAAAAGAGAGAGATACAAGAAAATGGGCAAGTCATGGAAGCCCTTATTAGTAGTCTATCTGACATTGAGTTTATTGATATTCAGGACAAGGTAAATCCCAAAGAGGTATGGGATGCTCTTGAAAATATCTATGGTGGTGATGAACATGTAAAACAGGCTAAGGAAGAAAGCCTGAGAGGGAAGTTTGAAGATATGCAGATGGTTGAAGGTGAGACCATTCAACAGTATGGAATAAGAATCAAAACAGTTGTTGGAGAAATCAAGAGTGTAGGTGGTAAAATAGAAGATTCCACTATGGTAAGCAAAGTCCTGAGATCCCTGTTGCCGGTCTACGCAATAAGGGTTGTTGCTATTCAGGAGCCGAGATCTATAGACAAGACTAAGGTATCCTTGGACTCCATCATAGCCAAGTTGACAGCCTATGAGCTAAATAGCTTTGATGGCAGTGTTCAAAAGACTGAATCAACATTTAAAGCTTCTGCTATACCATCCAGAAAAGGAAAAGAAGCTAGCACTAGTGGTGAACCTAGACAAAGCAGAGAAATGAATGATGAGGAGATTCTGATGGCATTTGAAGCTCTCCTTTCCAGAAAGCTTCCTAAAGGAACCGGTAAATACAAAGGTAAGCTACCTTTGAAATACTTTTCTTGTAACCGGATAGGACATATTGCTATAAATTTTCCTAATGGCGATAAGAAGGACAAACCAGAAAGGTTCATAACATTCAAAGGAGGAAACCAAAGAAACTGTTTTGTGGCAGTTAATGAAGGTGTCACAGATGAGGAATCAGAAGATGAAGAGAATGAAGACATTGTGTTTGTTGCTGTAAAGGAAGATGTGGCAGACAAGAAGGCTCTTGTCTCCCAGTTTGATAATTCCAATGAGTGGATCATTGACAATGGTTGTTCTCACCATATGACTGGTGACCGGAGCAAGTTTCTATCCTTGGAGGAGTATGATGGTGGTGTGGTTTTCTTTGGCAATGATGCACCATGCATGGTCAAAGGCAGAGGGTCCATCTCTCTGAATGGAAAGAGTAGTGCTAACAATGTTTACTGGGTTGATGGTCTTAGACACAACCTTTTGAGTGTTGCCCAGCTAAATGACAGTGGCCTCACTCTGGAATTCAAGAATGAAGTTTGCAGAATCAAAGGAAAAGAGGGTGAATTTGTGGCCACTGGCATGCAGACCAAAGGTGTAGCGTCGTAAATTGTATGCACTTTCTAGGGTGGTACAATTTCACACCTAGTTTAGCACCCGCCTTGGCGCATTTTGCATTTTGCATTGCATTTCCCCTTTAGCACTTAATTAATTAAATTAATTAGGTCTAAGGTCCTATTTTATCATCTCCCATATCATAAAGTTGGGCCCTTTCATTAAAGTGTGCCCCTTTCATTTTATTCTTCCAATAAATCATTTAATCAAAAACCCTAATTAGGTCCTATTTTGAAGTTGGGGGCTTGATTTCGGGGGTCAAAACATCTTGAAATCACCTGTAACTTTGGGATTCTCTCTAAAATCATCATATCTAACGGCCCTGAAAATTTGGTGAAAAGTTGTCGAGACCATGGCGCCCGTGCAACATGGTCCCGGACATTTTTCCCGAAATTTTGGGAGCACGATCCAATCATAAAATAAAGCTTAACCCCAAGAAATTGGCGGGATATTCAATCTCTAGGTCGGCCAAAAGTCGAAATTAAGACCTAGGGTTTCATACATAAGAGCTCTCTTTCTTCATTTGAAAGGATCCGATTTTTGGCTTTCAAGGACCTTCTATGCAGCGAAAGAGCAGATCTTTGAAGACTTCAACAACATTCAACATTCCTCTATCAAGCACTTATCAAATTCATTCATCCACTTAGGGCTTGGAAGACATTGAAGAACAATAGGAAATTACCGACTGAAGATTGGCTTGTACTCCTCCCTTGAGGGTTGGGTATGATTTCATGTTGTTTTCATGTCTTTGCATAAGCTTCAATATATCCTTTATTCATGCTTTAGATCACTTTGCATCTTGATTTAGAGCATTTACATTATCATTTACAAGCAATTAGGGTTTACTTTCTAGGTTGCTCTAGTTTGCTTTCTTGCATTTAAGGACCTTGCACACACACTAGGTCTGCACACACAATACATTTTACAATACAACTTGGCTATTCGTGGAGGTGGAAACCACCGAAGCGGGGGTTTGACTAAGGCAAAACCCTATATAGCCGCCCAAACACCTTTTCAGATATAAGTGCAGGTTTCGGGACTCGGACGACGCCGCAGGTTGCAGATCCGGGAGAAGCAGACTGAAACCGACCTTCCCACCAAATTTCAGAGAAAAAGACCAGGACAGGGGCGTGGGGCGCCCTAGTCCTGCTAGGACAGGGGCGCTGGGCGCCCTGGTTCCTTCTGGGCGCCCTGGTCCCTACTGGGCGCCCTGGTCCCTGGGACAAGGGCACTGGGCGCCCTGGTCCGACAGCATTTTCAGCATTTTGACAGCTTTTTCCAAAGTGCAAAAACAGCAGTTTCCGGAGCAGTTTTAGGGGCAGAATCAGGACAGTGGCGCTCGCGCCCCCGTCCCGAACATTTTCAGTCAGATTTTAACTCCGGGTACACACCTGCATTCTTATTTCATCCTTGTATTTACAGCTTTCCATTGTTTAAGTTCAATTCTGCAATCTTGTTATTAGTTCATACTTGCACTTTGGGGTTAGGGATTGAACTTGCATCATTTGATCTTCCAATTTCAACAAAGGAATAGAAATCCCAATAGATATCCCATGGCTCTCTCTTTCACAAAAAGAAGTAGCCAATTGTGCGATATCTCTAGGCTCTTTCGTATTCCGTAATGTGTGTCAAAAGGTAGGATTAGGGCATGTTAACCTAGTCTCGCTTTTTCCCCTACACAAAAGGTAACCTATTTCATCGGAACTCAAATATAAGCACATGTCTTATGGCTAAGTTTGATGATAGCTGGATATGGCACAGGAGACTCTGCCATGTAAACTTTGATAACATTATGAAGGCTAGTAAGATCAAGGCAGTTAGAGGGTTGCCGGTGCTGAGAAAATCGGATAATACCTTGTGTAGAGAGTGTCAATTGGGGAAAATGTCTTCCTCAACCTTTAAAGGTAAATCTTTCACTGCTGACAACTTGCTTGATCTTGTGCATACTGATTTGTGGGGTCCTATGAAAACTAGAAGTGTGTAGGGTGATAGGTACTTCATGATTCTCACTGATGACTGCTCAAGAATGATGTGGGTCACATTCTTGAAAGACAAGTCTGAAGCCTTTGTGAAATTCAAAGCTTTCAGAGCATTAGTGGAGAAGGAAAGTGGTAAAAGGATCAAATGTCTCAGAACTGATCAAGGAGGGGAATTCACTTCTGGTGAATTCAACAAGTATTGTGAAGAATTTGGCATCAAGAGACAACTGTCTGCCCCCCGGACTCCACAACAGAATGGCCTAGCAGAGAGGAATAACTAGACTGTGGTTGAAGCAGCTAGAACCATGTTGATTCAAGGGAAGGTAGCTCACACCTTTTGGAGAGAACCAGTGAGCACTGCAGTCTACACAATGAACCAGGTACTCATCAAGAAAGGTAAGGACAAAACTCTTTATGAGTATTGGATCGGTAAGACACCTGTGGTTAGCTACTTTAGGGTATTTGGTAGCAAATGTTACATCAAGAGGAGTGAACATCAGGGCAAATTTGAAGCTAAATGTGATGAGAGAATATTCCTAAGATATTCCACCAAGAGTAAAGCTCTCAAGTGCTACAATAATAGGACTCAGAGAATTATGGAAAGTATCAATGTAAGAGTTGATGAATCCTTTGAGAAAACTGAGGAAATCAGCAGTGAGCAAGTTGTAAATGAACCGGTTGCAACCTTCTGGGAACTAGTTGTTAGTCAACCAATTACCAGTAACAGTGTTCTTGAACTGGTGAATGCTGATACTGATGAAGATGAGGATGAAGAGGAAAAGCAAGAAGAACCAGTCAAGACCATTCCTCGGTATGTCAAGCTTAATCATGATCATAAGCAGATCATAGGAGATAAGGATGCAAGAATCCTTACAAGAAGAAAGATTAGAGAAAACTCATGTATGATCTCTGAATTTGAGCCTAAATCATTCAAACAAGCTCATAAAGATGAAGACTGGATCAAGGCAATGGAAGAGGAACTTGACCAGATAGAGAAAAATGGTACATGGTCCTTGGTACCCAGACCAGGGCATAAAAATGTCATTGGCACCAAATAGGTGTTCAGAAACAAGCTGAATGAGGATGGCACAGTGATTAGGAATAAAACCAGATTGGTGTGCAAAGGATATGCTCAAGAAGAAGGAGAAGACTATGGAGAAACCTTTGCTCCTGTAGCCAGATTGGAAGGAGTTCGTATGCTTCTTGCATATACAGCTTTTAAAGGATTCAAGGTATATCAAATGGATGTAAAATCTGCATTCCTAAATGGTGTACTTGAAGAGGAGGTGTATATAGAGCAACCAGATGGGTTTTCCCTATCTGAAGTCGGTGATATGGTGTGCAGGCTACATAAAGCCTTATATGGTCTAAAGCAGGCACCTAGAGCATGGTATGAACGTCTACATTCCCATCTTCTAATCATTGGATTTGAGAGAACAAGTGAAGATAGTAATATCTACTTGAAGTCTGAAGGAGATCAGATCTTGATCTGTGAGGTTTTTGTTGATGACATTATCTTTGGTGGAGATGACAAGATGAGTCACGAGTTTGCTGATGAGATGAAGAAAGAGTTTGAGATGTCACTCATAGGGGAGATTAAGTTCTTCATTGGACTGCAGATCCAGTAGATGAAAGATGGAATCTTTATCACTCAGTCCAAATATGTCAAAGAGGTGTTGAAGACCTTTGGCATGGAAGATAGCAAACCGGTTGGTACACCGATGGTGATAGGTTGCAAATTGTTAAAAGAGGATGATTCCACACTAGTTGATGAGAAAGAATACCGATCAATGATTGGTAAGTTGCATTATGTAGTGCATAGCAGACCGGACATGCAGTTGGCATTACTGCAAGGTTCCAGAAAAGTCCAAGAGAATCCCACTTGGTTGAAGTCAAGTGGATTCTTAGGTATCTGAAGGGAACAGTTGACTATGGTTTATGGTACCCATACAGTAATGATTTCATTCTGAAAGTATTCACAGATGCTGATTAGGTAGGTAATGTGGATGACCAGAAAAGCACAACTGATGGTGCATTCTTTCTTGACAGTAGACTGGTCTCATGGATGAGTAAAAAGTAGAGTTGTATCTCTCAGTCTATAGAAGAAGCAAAGTATGTTGCAGCCTTCATGAACTGCACTCAGACAATCTGGATGAAGCATGTTTTAAATGGCTTCAAAATCCCTGTATCTGAACCAGTAAGTATATTCTGTGATAACACAAGTGCTATCAATAGTTCAAAGAATCCGGTTTTACATTCTAGAACCAAGCATTTTGAGCTTAAGTATCATTTCTTGAGTGAAAAGGTTCAGAATAAAGAGATTGCACTGGAACATGTTTCCAGTAAGGAGTAGTTAGCAAACATATTCACCAAGCCTCTCCCAAAGACTATATTTGTGCATTGAAGAGGTGAATTGGGGGTATTGCCCCTTCAAGAGGTGAACTAAAAGTATTTGTTCCACATCAGTCAGGTATTGCATAGTCAAATTTTTTGTTGATTGATGTGTTGAAGGGTGCTACTCCTCAGGGGGAGCAGCATAATGGAACAGGGATGCTTGTGCCTCCACTTTGGCATTGTTGTCAAAGGGGAAGAAGATGTGAAGCGGAGAGATATCTTTGTATATTGCCATCAATGCCAAAGGGGGAGATTCTTGGCATTATGTGAACCGGTATGAAGACATAATGATATTGTATGTTGTCATTGATGTCAATATGTGACATGATGTGAACCGGCACATGTGACATGTGAGAAGAGAGAACCGACATATATATATATGAACCGGTATATATGCCAAAGTGAAGCAGTATATTTGTTCAAGATGAACCGGCATGCAGTTATGGGAACCGGCACATGGAAGCATTGTATGACTACCGGTTGGTAGGTAGTTTCCACTTCAGGATTTTCGGTTGGAGTACCTCAAGCCTATGTAACTCAATCGGTGATCTTTATGTGATGAGTTAGCAGTATAACGGAGAACAGATCGTGTTGCCACGTAAGCCTTGTGTGCATGAAGGATCTTGCATGAAGAAGACTATCCCTATCTACCTTGGGAATGTGCGAAGTTTGTCAAACGGTGATAAAGCGTGAAGGGTTATCAGCCGCCATGAAATCGGTGGATAATGGACGATGGAGAATGTCTTGAGATCAATTCAAGAGTGTTGCATTTAATGCAGTATGATTCAACGGTCAGGATTGAACCGTTCGAATTGCTTAACCTAACAGGTTTAGGGTTTAGGGTTTTTGCTACCGACTTGTCTGTTTCCTATAAGGTCGATGTTGTGTCTTTTTCTAAGGTTGTTGGCAAAATTTGTATGTATGTATCCAAGGAAAGTGATACATAATTCTTGCCAGACCAAAGGAGAGAAGAGATACGTACAAAGTGAATGTGCAGAAGGTGGAGATGAGCCAAAACGGATCTGCATTAGCATTGAGTGTTGTTACTAGATCATTGTAATTCTTGTTGATCTTTAACCACTTCAACAGTTGTGAAATCCCTTAACCGACTTGATACAAATCCCTTAATAGGGTAACTTGAAGTTATTGAGTTTTGGGAAGCTATAGAGATCTGGAGATCCTTTAGCTATTGAGTTCTTGAAATCCTCTAACAAGGTAACCCTAACCGGGTTTAACCCTTAATTGGGTATTATAGCCATCCCTTAACCGGGTGATCCCTAACAGGATCGGTTCTTAGCAGAGCCTATTGTAATGTCTTTAACTGGACAAGGCTCCTAACAGAGCGGACTTCTAAAGAGTTCAAAAAGCAGCTTGTGGGTATTCATCCCCACTGTGGTTTTTCCCAGTTGGGTTTCCACGTGAAAAATATGTGTGTCATGTGTGATGCTTTTATCTTGTGATGCTTTGTTATTACTTGTTGAGCATATGATGGTTCTGTGTTTTATGCCTATCTATAAAACATATTGAACTAACTATTGTGAAGATCTGATTATAGTTTACCTGTTCATGCATGAGGGTGTAATGGTACTATAGTATTGAGCTAAGAGGAAAACTTAGTGAGTAACCGGTTTATGATTGTTTTAGTTGTTCTGGGTCCTACCGGTTGCACTCTATTTTAACCAGAGTCACTGCTTGCCAGTCACTTGGAGTATTTGCTGACAAACCGGTTTTAGATAGTATTTTGCCTATACTGAATCACCCCCGCCCCCCTCTTAGTACCGGTTTGGTAGTATTCGTTCATCATTGAGTTATCAATCTCTATCTTTTTATCTCTCCCTTTCTCTCTTTTTATTTTTCTTTTCCATCTTTATCTATCCATGTCTCCTCTTTCTCTTTTATCTCTCCATAGCTCTCTCCACCTCTCCATATTCCTCTCTTTACTCTCCATCTCTGTCTCTAACTCTATTTATATCTTTATCTTCTTCTTCTCTATCTCTATCTTTATCTCTTTACCCATCTCTCTCTCTCTCTCTCCCCCCTCCCTCTATATCTCCCTCCTTTTAGCCTATGTTAACCTCTCCCTCGCTCTCACCATATTCTATTGGTAATGAAACTTGATTTTCTTCTCAATTTAAAGGTTTTGTTTCAATTATGATTGGATCACTGTAAGCAGATCCATAGTTAATCTGAAGCTATCACTTCTCTAATGAAAACTTTATTGCACAAACAACATTATGACCTACCAAGTGACCTCATGTATTGCCCAATTATATGCAAAAACAAATAGACGAATATTTTTCCTAATTCACACACCTCTTTGGGCATACCCATTGCACACCAAGATGCAATTTCTAGTATTATACTAATATTATAGTTATTTGTTGTTGTTCTTGCTCCAATAGTATTATCATGTTTCTTCTTTGTACTCTCCTTTGACAGTTTTTGGTCTGTCAATTTATTATATATTTTTTACAATTTTACAATTAAAAAAATAATAATATTTTAAAATATTTTTTGTTATTATTATTTCTTCAATTAATAATTTTTGTAAAATATATAATTGGGAGACAAATGCATGTCCTCCGCATGCCGTGAGCTGCATGTAAACGGAGTCATTAGCCACGCGTTTGTCAATGTGAAAAAGTCCCACGGAAGCCTATACAAATCCCCTGTTCAATTGAATTGTTAATGGCAGGAAATCAAAGGCCTCTAGAAGTGGATCTAACAGTCATTTCTGCAGAAGATCTGAAAAATGTGAATTGGCAATATGGCGATCTGCGTCCCTGTGCTGTAGCCTGTGTCGACCCCTACGTTAAGTATTTGACTCAGGTCGACCCAGAGGGCGACACGAAATTCTCATGGAACGAGAGGCTCTTCATTCCCGTCACAAAGCCGCTGCAGGACGCCGAGCTGACGATCGACATTGTCCATGATAAGCCCTCCGAGCTGACAAAACCCTTAGTTGGAACCGCCAGGGTTCGACTCTCAGAAATCCTGGACGAAGTAGGGTTCGAACAGAGGCAAGAACGGACCCTCAAATTGAAGCGCCCGTCTGGCCGCCCGCAGGGTAAGCTCGAGATCGCGATCTGTGTGAGGGAAAAGCGATGGCCCCAGCAGAAGTTTCCTTACATGCAGTTCTACACCACAACGGATTATGCCCTTTCCCCTGCACCTTATTCATCCCAACAGTACCCATATGGTGCAAACCCTCCTCCACAGCAGTACCCATATGCATATGGTTCATACCCTCCTCCACAGCAATACCCTTATGGTAGTAACCCTCCTCCACAGCAATACCCTAGTGGACCTTATGGAAACCCTTACCCACAACAGGCCCCTGTTTCTTATTAGGGTTCTTCTGGTTAGGGTAGTGGGCCTGCTTATGGTGAGACTCAGAAGCCCAAAAACAGTAAGTATGGAGTTGGGACTGGTTTGGCAGTGGGAGCTGTGGCTGGGGTTTTGGGTGGCTTTGCTCTGGCTGAGGGAGCTGGTTATGTGGAAGATAATATTACTGAAGATGTTGAAGAGAAGATTGAGGACGATTATGCTGATCAGGGTGGTTATGATGACTATGATGGTGCTGATAACTACTGAAAAAGTAGTCTTAAATACAGGAAGGAAAGGCCTTTTTAGTGTTTGAGGTTTCCTTTAAATTATGTTTTTTTCTGATCTGAACTTGAACTTGTATTTAGATAATATGCATTCAGTTGTTGGAGTCTGGTCTTCAGAATAGTTCATGGTGAAGGCTTGTTTTGTTATATTTTAGGGAACATCTTAGATCTCATCTGTGAATTTTGATCCATTGCAGTTTTCTTTTGCATGTAAATATGTTGGGAACTTTGGATTTCAATAAATATGTTTGGAACTTTTGATCCATTCTATGCTTGCACATTAATAATAGTGATTGTCTGACATTAAAGCTTTTCAAAATGTGTTTTATTGCTCCGCGACGTTGACGGTTGAACATGTTCCATATTCCATTCCTTCAAAATTGGTGTCTATTTCCATTAATTGCTAAAAAGTTTGGTTGAATATCATTTGCTGAGGGTGATGGGACCTTTTTTAAGTAGTCCTAATCAATACTATTACTACTAGAAAGTTCCGTAATGATTAATATTTTTTTTTTTAACACTGGAAACTTCTCAAGGAATTGCTTTAAAGGTTAGAAATAAATTGAAGTGTAAATTTTAAAGAATTTTTTTTTGATTTTTTAAAAGGAAAATGAAAATAATAATATATATCAACTTAAAAAATGTGAATATATTTAATTGAAGTTACTTTTTTTTTTAATGTTTGGTAATTTTTTTAATGTGATCATATTGGATCAACCAAGTTACAAGCTTATAATCATAATGGCTGACCAAGGGTTTGGACCATGGTGGTCGCAACATCACTACCACCATTAAATTAACACACTATAAGATGAACGACCACCACTAAATTAACATACTATAAGACGAACTTGCTAAAATTTGAAATTTAATTAAATAAAAAAATATTTCAGTTTTGAATTTTGGATGCATTTATTTTTAGGGATAAAATTTGATTTTTTAATTATATGTTAAAAATCTTGATTCATTTGTTGTGAATTGTGAGCGAGTTATTTATTTATTTTTAAATGTGTAGTTTTATCCCATTACATGCGTGCATGGATACATTTATTAAATGAAAAATGATAAACTATGGTAATGAGAACAAGTATGAATATCAGATGTACACTAGAAAAGGTGCTTATTTATCCATAACACCTTAAGGATTGCACTATCCCCTCTCAAAAAGGGGTGCTATGGTAATGAGAACAAGTATGAATATCAGATGTACACTAGAAAGGTGCTTATTTATCTATAACACCTTAAGGATTGCACTATCCCCCTTCAAAAAGGGGTGCTATAAAAATATGCACACGTAATGTAATTAATTAAAAAAATATAATTTTTATTTTCAAAGATTCATAATTTAAACAATCTATCTTTCATTTTGTTCACCTTGATGATATAACTATTTACACATGTAATTGTGAACATAAATTAAATTTTTAGTGTTTTTTCTCTAAAAGATTTTTTTTTTAATAGTGTGGAACTTTAAGCTATTAAATGTTTGTGTGGGTGAAATGAGAACAAGTATGAAAAAATGTATACTTAAGGCTCAAGTAGAAGAGGTGTATATTTATCTATAATACCTTAGGGACCATAAATCAATCATTGTCGATACATAATTTCCACCTACTTCACTTTGTCCCATTTAAAAAAAGGAGTATAAATGTGCACATTCACACAATTAATTGAAAATTTATATTCTTCATTTTCAAAGACTCCTAAATTGAACAAATTATCTTTTATTCACCTCCATGATATAGTTATTTACATATGTATATATGAACACATAATGATATTTTAAATAATGATATTTTAAATAACTTTATCACATATTTTTTAATTATCTTTTAAATATATTTAATTAGAACTAAAGGTATCATAATAATTATTAATTTCAATTATCGAGTGTTTTAACTATATAATACAATAATATAATCTAAAATATTGTAAAAAGATTAATGTATTAATTATAAATAATTTATTAATAACAAATTACCTAAAATACATAATAAATCTCATTTTTATTAATTTTAAGGTTATAATTTAAATAAATAATTCTAACTTAATTAATAATTATATTTTAACTTTAACTTTAATTCTTATTAATTATTATATGGTTAGAATTAAAATTAGGTTTCTAATTCACTAAGGGTTTACTAAGGGTTAAGGTTAGGGTTAAAATAAGGTTTAAATTATTTAAGCTTAGAGTTAGATTCTAAACTAGAATTAGAATTAAGGAAAAAATACTATTAACATTGTAATTAATGTTAGATTTAGAGTTAGAATTAAGTTAAAAATTTGGGCTAGGGTACAAATTATGTTAAGGTTAGAATTAGGGTTATTTTTACTAAAGTTTGAATTAGTTATAGATATTATTGTAAGTTTACAACAATTGTGGACACTCCATTATATTATTCCTAAAATATATTATCTCAAATTATTGGTCAACCTTACTCTAAACAAAAAAAAATATTATTATTGCAATAAAAAATATTATTATTGCAATACTAAAAAGGCAAGTACTAATATACTAAAATTTATTTTCAATTAATTTTTTTAATATATCTAAATAGAAGCCTAAATTCATCACATCATATTAACCATTAATTCAATTATCTATTTATTTATTATATCTAGAAAACTGGAATAAATATATAACATTTTAAATAAATTTTAGTAGATTGCTAAATATACTTTTTTGACTTGTTAGTATCTATTGCTCTTATATTTAATATAATAATGATTTTTATAAAAAATAACTTTTTGTTATTATTTTCATGATATTAGTACAACATTCAATCCCATAATTTTTGAGTCAACTCAATTAGCCATATTTTTGTTATTATTTTTTTTCAATTAATATATATATATATATAATTGGGAGATAAATGCAATGCAATGGAATGAATCCTGTCCACTAAACTCAAAAATCCTCCGCATGCCGAGAGCTGCATATAAATAGAGTCATTATCGACCCGTTCATCAATGTACAAAACTCCCACAGAAGCCCGTACAAATCCCCTGTTCAATTGAATTGAGAATGGCAGGAAATCCAAGGCCAGTAGAAGTGGATCTAACAGTCATTTCTGCAAAAGATCTGAAAAATGTTAACTGGCGATATGGCGATCTGCGTCCCTATGCCGTAGCCTGGGTTGATCCAGACATTAAGGTTTCGACTCAGGTCGACCCAGAGGGCGACACGAAACCCTCATGGAACGAGAAGCTCATCGTTCCCGTCACAAAGCCGCTGCAGGACGCCGAGCTGACGATCGACATTGTCCATGAAAAGGCCTCCGATCTGACCAAACCTCTAGTTGGAACTGCTCGGATTCGACTCGCAGAAATCCTGGACGAAGTGGGGTTCGACCAGAGGCAAGAACGGACCCTCAAATTGAAGCGCCCTTCTGGCCGCCCGCAGGGTAAGCTGGAGATTGCGATCTGTGTGAGGGAAAAGCGATGGCCCCAGCAGGAGTACCCTTACCCACAGCCCTACAGCACAAGGGACTATGCCCCTCCCCCTGCCCCGCAGCCCTACGGCACAAGGGACTATGCCCCTTCTGCCCCTTATCCATACCAGCAATACCCATATGGTGCAAACCCTCCTCCACAGCAATACCCATATGCATATGATTCAAACCCTCCTCCACAGCAATACCCATATGCATATGGTTCAAACCCTCCTCCACAGCAATACCCTTATGGTAGGAACCCTCCTTCAGGGTACCCTAGTGGACCTTATGGGAACCCTTATCCAGAAGAGGCCCCTGTTTCTTATGGGGGTTCTTCTGGTTATGGCAGTGGGCCTGCTTATAGCGAGACTGAGAAGCCCAAGAGCAGTAAGTTTGGAGTTGGGACTGGTTTGGCTGTGGGAGCTGTGGCTGGGGTTTTGGGTGGCTTGGCTCTGGCTGAGGGAGCTGATTATGTTGAGGATAAGATTGCTGATGATGTTGCAGAGAAGGTTGAGGATGATTATGCTGATCAGGGTGGATATGATGATTATGATGGTGGTGATGACTTCTATGATGGTGGTGATGACTTCTGAAAAGTGGTCTCCATTATAGGATATATCTTTCTGGTGTTGGTGTGAGTTTTGATCCAGAATTGTTTTGTTTCTGCATGAAAGCATTGTTGTGAGAATTTTGAATTTCAATAAATCTTGCAGTTGTTTACTGCTAGAAAGCAATTATCTTTACTTTTTAAGATTCCTTTCCATTCAGCTCGTTCTTGTCTAAATTTGAATTTAGATTGTCTGAATTTGGTTGCCTGAATATGGACTTCAGGTTGACTAGTTTATGTTTTATTTGAGGTAGGAAACACCTAAATTCTATTGGATGGTATCCCGCATTGAATTCAGAGTGTTGGATGGATATTAATTTTAATATTTATTCAAATGTTTCATATGTATTCAAATTTTAAAGTGATTGGATAGATATTAGATGGATATCATCTTAATATGAATTCAGAGTGTTGGATGGATATTATTCCAAATATGTATTCACAGTATTGGATGGATATTATGTTTAATATGTATTCAGAGTGTTTGGATGGATATTAGATATTATCCTTAATATGAATTCAGAGTGTTGGATGGAATTTACTCTAATATGTATTCAGAGTGTTTGGATAGATATTATGCCTAATATGTATTTAGAACGTTTGGATGGATATTAGATGGATATCTATCTAAATATATATTCACTCTTGGATGGATATTGGATATATATTATTCTAATATGAAGTGTTGAATGGATATTATCCTCAAATTAGTTTGAGATGTTATTTTATAGAAGAAAGTTGGATAATGATATTGATCATTATGAAAGATCAAAATTAATAGGAGAGGTTGAATAATATAATATTTGGATTAAAATTAAGCATCTTTTAAAAGAAAGAAATGAATATTATACATAAATTAAATATTTTTAGAAATAAACAAATTAAATATATCTAATCTTTTAAAAGAAAGAGTTGAAGATAAATATAAGTCAAATTTTTTTGAAAGAAAATCTTAAATCATGAAATTTCCAGTCCATAATGTTTGTTTGTTAATATTTTTGAATTTGAAAGTTTTATCATCAATTTAGTGAATCAAACTCCATAATCTATTTGGACTGTTTCTTTCAACCTTCTAGTAGCTTTGTAATTTAATTAGGCTGGTCTCTTTCTAGCTACTGCTTTATTCAATATAAAAAACAAGGACCTATAAATCTCATCTGGATACTTTGTATTTATCTTTCTTCTAAAAGAGATCTAATGCATCGATTAACATGCCAGAAAAAAATTTGTTCAATCAAATATCTGTTATGTCAAAATCTGATATATGAATTCAAAAAATATGTTAAAAATCTATTCATATTAATACTTACAAAACTTTTAACAATCACAATAAAAATAATTCTATATTATTAATTGAAAAACAAACTTCAATAATTTATCCTCACTATAATTTACATATAATAATTACCACTTTAAAAATGCCTTAACAAACTCATTCAGAACTTCAACAATTAAGAAGATTAACAATCTATATCCTAAAACAGAGTATTACTCAGAAAAATTGTGGAACATAATTAAAAACAGGAATAACTTATTTATATACCAAACTCATGAACTGCTCTAAATTCTATATTCTTCTAGAAACTTTCTAGCAGACATATTCTACGTCAGATGGTCCATAAAAGCTTCTGGAAATGTGTAGGAGCATATTCTATTCTATCCTTTTAAGTTTGGTATGTCTCTCTCAATTAATTGCTTCATTGATGATTGAAATGAAATCGGGTGTGTGCAGGATATTGCTTTAACTTTCGGCCATCTCTCTAATCCACTTGGGATTCTTTGTGATCTAATTAGCACATCCAGAAAGGTCACTGATTTCACCTTCTACAGTTTATTGTAAGTTTCAGAGATTCAACACTATGTTTCCATGGCAGAGTCAAGAGTATAAGTAAAACTTTTGTTTACAACTGGGTATTAATGATGTAGTCATATTAATTAGTTTTTGTTGAGTTTGTCTGAAAATAACTTTAAATATTAGACAGAGATACATACTCATTTGTCTACGGACATGTAGTGTCACGGTGAAAACACTTTGTTGGTGAAGCGGCCACCAAGGTTCAAACCCCTGCTGGGCCATTGTGCTCGCAGGTCTTGTGTCTTGGCTGGGCTGTGGCATTATAAAAAAAAAATATTACCAATCACTTTAATTTGTTTCTTTAATGCGACTTGTGAAAATAAGTATTTTTGTCTATTTTAAAAAGTTAAAAAAGACAATAACTACATGGCATCATACCAAATATTAGATTGTCATTTTCAAGAGGTTCAACACTATGTTTCTATATGGGAGATAAGAGCATAAAAACTTTTGTTTATTGATGTGGGTATAATGGTGTAGTCACATCAACTATGTCTTTGTTGAGTTTGTCTAAAAACAACTTAAAAATATTAGACATGAGATATATGCAACAAGACATGTATTACCAATCACTTTATGTATCATCATGTGATTAGTTGTCTCTTTGATGTGACTTGTGAAAATAAGTAATTTTGTCTATTTTAAAGTTAGAAAAGACCATAACTAGAGACCATCATACCAATATATTAGAACACACTGTGGAATCTCTCTCATTGTTTTCACATTCTATATTTTATTATCATTTTGGAGGTTCAACAGTTTGTTTCTATATAGGAGTTAAGACTTAAGAGCATAAAACTTTTGTTTATGATTGTGGGTATAATGATGTAGTCACATCAACTACGTCTTTGTTGAGTTTATTTGAAAACAACTTTAAAATATTAGACATGAGATATATGCACCAAGATATGTATTACCAACCATTTTTTTTATTGTTACATGATTAGTTGTTTCTTTGATGCGATTTGTGAAAATAAGCATTTTTGACTATTTTTAAGTTGCAAACATAATGACTACTAGTACTGTACCTCTACAAATAAAAAAATACTATAACTAAATACAACCATACTAGATATTAGAACACATTGTGAAGTCTCTTTCCAAGAATAATAAAAAATTTATCATTAAAGTCTTCATCATAATAAATCAATAATAAAGTTTCCCAAAAGAAAATTGTAGAAGAGAAAAAAAGATACCACTCAAATTGCTTGAGAATAGAAGTATCTAGGGGAAAAGACCTAGTAGTTGAGCATGTACCAATTGTTGTGAGGGTTGTTGATACCTTTTGTTCCAAAAATTGAACAAATAAAACCTATTGTTTGAAACAAAAATATCAATTTTTGTTAGGAAATGTACCAACAGTTGTTAGGAAATGTACTAATAGTTGTTAAGAAATGTACTAATATTGTAAAAAGTAACCAATTAGGTGATGCCATGTCAACTGCACAACTATTGGGGTCTCTTTTGCATGCCTATTGGTCTCACTTTTTTTGGGGCTATTTTGGACACCTTGGCAAAAAGCATGCTGATGTGGCATCATATTTGATGATGTGGCCCTGAAACCTTAGTTATAAGTAGGGGACTTGCCAAGTAAGCTGCTGTAAAAAAATCAGAGTGATTTGAAATTTCCAAGTAGGATTTTGAGAAGCGCGAAGTTAGGGTGCACAACTACTTGGTCCTTTCCCCTATATTAATATTAATACATTTAAACATACATTTGACAAAACCAATGCCTACAATATATTGCAAATTGGTTATATCTTAATCAACGCTTCAGAGTGAAGACTTCCCAATTAAAAAAATCACCAATGCCTTAGTGATTTTGTTGAATTTCTTAGATGCAATTGTTTGTGTGCTTGCAACAACTTTTAATTTCATGCAACACATACTTGCTCACGTTATGACTAAATTATTTAATTTCACACAACACATATTTGGTTATGTTCCTTAGTTTGTAGATATCCTTCAAATTTAACTTCTTTTTTTTTCTTCTTTTTCTTCTATCTTTCTTCTTCTTTTTTCTTCTTCTTCTTTTTTTTTTCTTTTTTTTTGATAATTATTTTAGTTTATGTATTTTCGAATTAAAATTATTATTATTTGTTCATGATACTTTTTTGGATGTGTACATACATACATGTGAGAAATTATGTTGAATAAAAGAATATTTAATTATGCATAAAGAACTTAAATCTTACCTATTGTAATTATATGAGAGTTTACACTGGAAAATTTACTCAAAACATATATTCAGAAGTCCAAATTTGTAATTAGGAACAAAAAAAATTCAAGACTAGATTTAAAGATGGAAAATTCAAAATTAAAGGTTAATTCAACCTATGGATAGTTGATGTAGTTCTAGAAAACATTTGGAATGATTTTAAGAAGCTTTCTAGAGATTTATAGTTTATTCTAGCTAGGGGATCATACATTTGTTTTGTTTAATAATTCTACCAAATTAGACAAGTAATCCTATCATTCTAGTTTTATATCTATAAATCCTTGTAACAAAAAAAAGGCTAACACTAGGTAAAGTACAATAGAAATTAAAATATTAATATATAATTTTAACCTAGTTATGCTCACTACAATAATGAAGTGTTAAAGGTTGAGTTGCTTATAATAAGTGCATTTTTTGGAAAGTTTGAAGGCCTTGGGAGATGGAAATATATTTGTCCCCATGGTACATAGGGGTATTCCCTAAAGGTCAAAGTGAAAATTTTCTTGATTAGCCAGACTCTCTAGGTAACTTAAACATGAATTGACATGATAATGATAATGTACTTGTAATGGGTGAAAAATTAGGATTTCACCCAATAATGTAGTAAAACCACTGATTTTTTCTTAGGAACCTTTACGTTAGGGAAAGATGAAATTTGATAGATCTAGATTATGATTAGATTCGAAGGGTTTTAGATGTGCCTCTTCTTTCCCTTTAAATTGAATTGATTTAAGTAATAATGCTGAAATTAGGTTAAATGTGTGTAAATTGAAGTAATTATGCATAAACAATGAGCTATAGTCATCAAAAGGAACCACAAACTTGGATTTGAGCAATATATGAATGTTTGGATCTATTCCCACAAGGTCAACCTAAATTATCAGGTTGTGGTGATGGTCGCTCTGGTCCTCCAATTTTTTTGTTGTCCAAAATGGAACCTGTTCATCTCTGTGAATAATGTCGAACCTAAAATTTGTATCTTTGTAATTGTTCTTGCACACAATTGAGAAGGTAAAAGTGGTTGGGAATAGGGGTTCTCTTTAGGTCAAAACTCAGTTTTTGAATTAACCATGAAATAGAATTGAAATGTAAATGAAGTACTATAATGAAAATCCTTTCCTTTTGAGGGAAATGCTAAAAATGTCTGAAACACTAATGATATTGTGAGAATTTTCCAAGTTTTAGAGTCCAATTAATAGCACAAACAAAAGAGAATAAATGTGACAAGAATAAACTGTATTCCTACCAAGATGCAAAATACCCAACTATCTGAGTCGATTGATTGAATTGTTTGTTGATTGTTACATACAATGTAAATGAACCTGCTTATAAAGCCAAGGCTATAAGAAATGAGAGAGCACACAATCATGACATGTGACTCAATAAGAAACAAGGGTAGGTGAGGCTAGGTAGGAGAAATAATAAAATATTCCACAAGAGGTGGATCACCCATCGATGGTGGAATGTAACAATAAGATAAGACCACAAAAGGGGGAATTTCTCCTACATATATCATCCCTATGTGCACACTTCTAAACTATGATGAAATACATTACCCTAAGTCAACTTAAGTAAAGTGTAATTATGAGACATAATTTACATCAATAAATATACCTTTTAGTGAATTTTTGTTTGTCTTCACAAGCAATTGGGATTTCATGTAGATAGTCTTCATAAAACATAGAACATGAATGTCATCTCTGATGCTTGAATCTTGACTTTACTTTTGCCCCAATGCTTAAAAGAAGATTGATTGCTTTCTCACTTGAATTTATTAGATCTCAAGGGTGGATTATGAATTCAAAATGATGATTCTTGATTAATTGATGGATCTCCAAATGAGAGGGGCAAACCTCCTTTTATACATGCTATCAAAAAATAAATCTTTTTTTTGACATGAGCTAACACGAGATCTAGATTCTTGTTGAAATCATGTTACCATTATGAGACCTCCAAATGGGCCCTTTTGGAGAGGACCAAGGTGCTGGGTGCCCTAGTCTTGGACATCAGGGTCCCAAGATCTTGGGGAGAGAAATTTGTAGATCATGAAAATTTGAGCTTGATACATGGTGTAAGTAGAATTAGGGCTTCAATCAACCCTTAGGGGATGAATGCCAAGGTGAGAGCTCAAGAAAGGACACAATTTTAAGGGAGTACAATTTAGCCTGGTGCTACAATACCATAAATCACTAAATAAGGTATGAAAGTAAATTTATTAATTTAGATGGAAATCAAGACTCAAATATGATGACCAAAGAGGAAATAGAAAGAAGGAAGATTGAGTTTCATGGGGAAAGGAAATGGAATTAAGGAAAAGAGTGAAAGAGCTCTACAATGGCTATGCCAAAGTTGTAAAAGGTTTATGGATGATATCTAAAACCTTCATATTGATTCTCTAATAATACTACAAAGATGAATCCATAAGAAAAAGAAAGATAAAGGAACTATAATCTCTTGTTATGTTTTATGAGAGGGAGGAGGGGTCCTTTTAAATATCCTTGAAGGGAAAATTGTATCTTTTTGAGTGAACGTGGGATAATTAGTTTCTATTGAGGGAAGAAGGGATAAGAGAAGCATTTAAATTTCTTGATGGAGGTCTAGACCTATGAGCATGACAACCTAATAAAGGTACTGATGATATGATGAATCAATAAGGATCTAGACAACTACTGAGGGGGGGGGGGGGGGTGAATAAATAGATGGAAAACTGACTTAACTTTAACAAAACTCAAAAACAATCTCACAAGTCAATCACTGAACTAACTGGTTCAAACACTAAGTAATAAACTGCAATAGCACTGACAATTTACCGGTTGACTGGCATATCAAAATAATAGTGTAACAACTCTGAAATTCCCAAACCATTTAACCAAAACATCAAAATACTTTACTAACAATAGTAAAATCACATTTTAGATAGCTGTCGGTCATTTTAACATAACTAAGTGGATTTAATAGTCAAGCAAATTAACCATATCAAACATAACCACAAAAACCATTCACCACTTGGCACAATGATTTTTGACATGGAAACCTAAATGGGAAAAACCACGATGGGGATGAATACCCACAAGTATTCCGAACTCTTTTGAAGTTCACCTTGTTAGGAGCCAAGCCTATTAAATCTTTACAAAATGTCTTGTTAGGAAGAGATCCTATTAGGAAACACTCGGTTAAGGGATTGACTATAATGCCTTGTTAGAAGCAACACCTTGTTAGGAATAACCTCGATACAAGATTTGAAATCCAAGCTATTGGATCACCTGGTTAGAGGATTTAGATAGCACTAAGCCTATTAAAACTTACCCGGTTAAGGGATTTAACTGTTGTAATTGTTAGAGAACAACAGGGGTTTGCTGATCTAGTAAATAACACTACTCTGCTTGATTAGATCCTTTTCATGCTCCTATCTGCCTTCACACATACTGCAGATACTCCTTTTGGATCGATAATCAATCACACTGACACTTAACCAAAATTGCCAACACTACTTCAAAACAACTCATTAACCTTATAAGAAAAACAATAGGTCGGTAACACATCACAAACCTAAGATCTCATAGAGATTACAAACAAATCAGTTCAAGTATGACTATTGGATTACATAGCAATCATTGCACATTGTACAAGACAATCTCGATCACCGCTTCATTGATTCCCGTAACTCATCACGCGGTTTCCACTTCATGCAATGTACTCGCTCATTCCCAAGATAAAACCGCTATCTGTACGTGCCAAAAACACTTGAAACACATCACATACAACATGCATACATTGCATAATCATTACCGATCACCATTTGATCATAAATCGATACAACTGATTCACCAGGCTCCATTGGTTAGGGTTTGGCACATCAACAAGTAGGGTTACCGGTTGATCTCACTGCTTATAAAGTAATATCGGTTTCCTTCACTTTCTCACCTAATGGTTTCAAAACAACATCATTACGAGTTACAATTGACATCAATGACAACACAATAGGTCATCAATGCAATCTTCAATCAAATGCCAACAATCTCCCCCTTTGGCATTGATGGTAATACAAATATCAATACCCTTGATTGTGATGATTGAGAGTAATGCACATACATAGGTATGTGTGGGGGAAAAAGCGAGACTAGGCTAACATGTCCTAATCCTACCCTTTGACACACATTGTGGAATACGAAAGAGCCTAGAGGTATCACACAATTGGCTACTTCTTTTTGTGGAAGAGAGAGCCACGGGCTACCTATTAGGATTTCTATTCCTTTGTTGTAATTGAAAGATAAAATGATACAAGTTCAATTCCTAATCCCAAAGTGCAAGTATGAACTAATAACAAAATTGCAGAATTGAACTTAAACTATGAAAAGCTGTAAATACAAAGATAAGACAAGAATGCAAATGCGTACCCGGAGTCAAAATCTGAGTGGAAATGTTCAGGACGGGGGCGCGGGTGCCACTGTCCTGATTCTGCACCTGAAACTGCACCTGAAACTGCTGTTTTGCACTCTGGAAAACTGTCGGAAATGTTGTCTGTCAAGAGGACCAGGGCGCCCAGCGCCCCTGTCCTAGGGACCAGGGCGCCTAGCACCCCTATCCTGGCAGGACTAGGGCGCCCCGCGCCCCTATCCTGGCAGGACCAGGGCGCCCCACGCCCCTGTCCTGGTCTTTTGCTCCGAAACTTGGTGTGTGGTCCCATCTCCGTCTGCTTCTTTCGGATCTGCAACTTGCGGCGTCGTCTGAATCCCGAAATCTGCACTTATATTTGAAAAGGTGTTTTGGGCGGCTATATAGGGTTTTGCCTTAGTCAAACCCCCGCTTTGGTGATTTCCACCTCCACGAATAGCCAAGTTGTATTGTAAAAGTAGTGTGTGTGCAGACCTTGTGTGTGTGCAAGATCCTAAAATGCAAGTAAGCAAACTAGAGCAACCTAGAAAGTAAACCCTAATTGCTTGTAAATGATAATGTAAATGCTCTAAATCAAGATGCAAAGTGATCTAAAGCATGGATAAATGATATATTGAAGCTTATGCAAAGACATGAAAACAACATGAAATCATACCCAACCCCTAAGGGAGAGGTACAAGCCAATCTTCAGTCGGTAATCTCCTATTGTTCTTCAATGTCTTCCAAGCCCTAAATGGATGAATGGATTTGATAAATTCTTGATGGATGGATGTTGAATGTTGTTGAAGTCTTCAAAGATCTGCTCTTTCACTGCATAGAAGGTCCCTGAAAACAAAATTCTCCCCCTTTCAAATGAAGAAAGAGAGCTCTTATATATGAAACCCTAGGTCTTAATTCCAACTTTTGGCCGACCTAGAGATTGAATATCCCACCAATTTCTTGGGGTTAAGCTTTATTTTATGATTGGATTGCGCTCCTGAAATTTCAGGAAAAATGTCCGGGACCGTGTGCACGCCGGGCGCCATGGTCCTCTCCGGGCACCATGGTCCCGACAACTTTTCACCAAATTTTTAGGGCCGTCGGATATGATGATTTTAGAGAGAATCCCGAAGTTACAGCTGATTTCGAGATGTTTTGACCCCCGAAATCAAGCCCCCAAGTTCAAAATAGGACCTAATTAGGGTTTTTGATTAAATGATGTATTGGAAGAATAAAATGAAAGGGGCACACTTTAATGAAAGGGCCCAACTTTATGATGTGGAAGATGATGAAATAGGACCTTAGACCTAATTAATTTAATTAATTAAGTGCTAAAGGGGAAATGCAATGCAAAATGCAAAATGCGCCAAGGCGGGTGCTAAACTAGGTGTGAAATTGTACCACCCTAGCAAGTGCGTACAATTTACGACGCTACATTTAGCCCCCACTTTAGCGGTCATATGAACACTATGTGCATATGCAAGCTAAAGTACAGAAAAGTAAACATTATTTGAAAAAGGATATATCCATAAGTTGTTGGACGAAGCCCCTAGCGGTATCTGCAGTACACAATTAGGAACGACACCCTACAAAACACACGTTAGATCACAAAATCACCTAATGCTTACTAAGGAAGGTGATGAAAATTTAAGGGTAGCTATATGCCCCCCCCTGTTTCGGCTTGCTAATTTTAGTGAGTTGAAACAGGGTATCATGTTTACCACTTCGAATTGTTAAAGAATATTGATGACAAATGCTCACAAGAAGATTTGATATGAGATCAAAAACTAATGGAGAATCATTTGGTAAGAAAGAGGACTAAATCTCAATTCCAACACAACAAAGAGTGTGAAGATTTGAGAGTTCTCTAACACAAGATGAAGGATGTAAATGGAAACAAAATGCAAAGAGAAGAAAAGAGAGGAAAAAAGCATGAATGCACACAGTGGTGATCCATGAGAAGAATAGTGAGAGAGAAAACATGGACTTCTCGCCCCTAGATCTTGTCTAGGTGATCCATGGGAAAAAGGACATGGAAAACTAGCCCCTAGAGTTTGTCTAGGTGATCCATGTAAGGGAGGAGAGAGAAAGTCTAGCCTTATGCCGCTAGTTCCACTCAACCTCGTGCATGTATGTGTAAGGGAGGTTAGAAGCACCTCATAGGAGTCTATTCCCGAGTATGCTACAACCTATATATGTATAGTACAAAAGCGTGACATCTCGCTCTAAGAGTCTGTGCTCTGGTTCCGAGAATAATCACCTTGTATAAAAGAAAAATGGAGACATCTCGCTCTAAGAGTCTGTGCTCAGGTTCCGAGAATGACCCATTGCTCAAAAAGGTGTAATGTTTATGTCATAAGCAAAGTAGAACAAGGATACCTACCTTCATCACAAAAGAAGATACCCCAAAGATGCAACAATGTCATAGATCCAAGCAAGAGAGTTTTGCACTCTTTAAGCAAGGATAAGATAGTTGAAAAGGGATATCTTGTAGTATGTGTAAAGGAGAGAAGAGATCTTTGTACAAAAGACACCTATCCCCGAGAGGAATTGTCTTAGAAAAATATAACATCTTCTAGAATAAGACAAAGAAGAGAATAAGAATGCAATACTTCCTTCTTTTGCGAGGTGAAAGTGATTCTTAATGAAGGATGACGCTCTTTTTAACCCAATTGGGAGAGTGAATTCATTATGGATGTATTTTACCAAGTGCAAAAGAGGTTGTAGTCAAGGACTTACACCTCTTGTAAGAGAGAATCCTTGAACAAACAACAACAAATGCATACAAGGAATAACATCAAGTAATAAAGTTCACACCATCCACGAAATAGGAAAAAGTGGATCCTTAGAAAAAAAATAAGAAAAGATCATTGCCTCCCAAGGATGAAGGACTTACACAATCTTCTAGGGAGAGATTTAGACATAAACAAAATGTACTACATACTCACATGAGTTCATGCAAGCAAGACATTAGTGTATGTAAAATGCTCCTCACAAGAAGTGGGTAGGATAAGAAAGAGAATACACATCTTCTCTGATATCTAGGAAAAGAGAATTCTAAAGCAAAGATGATCAATATTTCCACACTATTACCCCATAGGAACAAGAGATAACATAGAAAAATTAGGCTATTACGTTGCTTCAAAAATATGATTGCACTTCAAATTGTACCATCATGAATGACAATGAGCCCCCAGTAAATGAGCTACCAATGTCACATAATGATGAGCAACATAATAGCCATTAATGTTATTTAAAGACATGATAGACTAAATGAGGTATTTGAATATGACATGCTAAATGCTCAACTATAAGTGAGATCAAAAACATGTATAAAGTGATAAAAATTGAAGAAGAAAAGTCACAAGAAATCTTAGAAGAGGGATGAGTGTAATTTATTAGAGCCTTATCCCTGGAGGAAAGGACTTTATGATGAATAGGAGATAAAGATTCATAAGTGGATTTAGAAATTTGAGGGGAGTCATAAAGAGATTTGTTCATCGCCAAGATTTCCTTATGAGGGGAATGAGAGTTGATAGAAGTAGAAGATGATTTAGTTGAAGTGAGATCATCATCACTACTAAATATAGCATTCACATTGAGAGATGGTCTTTTAGATGCTTTGGTGGGCTTAGAAAGATTATATCCAAGTCCAAATGAATATTCATGCATGTTATGTTCTAAAGGAACTTTAATTCCTTGTTCATTTGCGCCACAACCATTTCCACTATAGCCACTCTTAGCCAAAATATGAAAACCTCGACCATAACGATTAGCCATTTTAGAAAGAAAAGGTGGTTTTTCATAAGACAAAGAAACAAATTCTTCAGAATTAGAGGTGTGAGGAGAAGAAGTTTGAGAAGCGGCCACAAAATTATTGCTCATAGGTTCAGGTAAGACTGATTGATCTCTAGTTTCTTCCTTCTTTTTAACTTTAAGCTCTCTAGGAGGAACCCTATACTCACCTACAAAGGTGGGATTAAAATCAAGAGATCCCCAATCATCCTCTGCGAGAACCTTCTCAGGATCAAAAGCCTTTTCATGTGTATATTCAAATTGAGAAGAATCTTCTTTAGGAACTTCAGACTCATCCAAAGAATTTTGATTATCAGAGGGTGATGATTCATCCATAGGTATCTTGTTTAACGAGTCATCACTAGAAGCGGAAGGCTTAGAAGAACTCCCTTTGGAAGTAGATGTTTGCAAACAAGTTTGAAAATTAGTATCACCTATCAAGGTATATGTCTTATTGTTATAAATAAATTTAACTTGTCTATGCAATGTAGAGGGGACAGCTTGCATACTGTGAATCCAAGGTCTCCCTAATAACAAGTTGTATGTTAGATTTCCCGACATAACATGGATAGGAGTAGGCAAAGTAACAGGTCCCACTGTGATGGGTAAGGTGATAATACCTAATGAAGACTTAGCCACATTATCAAAGCCTCGAATGGGACGAGAGTCAGGCTCAATAAGGGATGTATCCACATTCATCTTATGCAATAGATTAATGCTACACACATTAAGGCCAGAGCCATTATCTACCAGTGTTCGTCTTATAGCAGTGTCATTTATGATAACCACAATCATCAAGGGATCATATTGATGTTGAATTTCACTAGTAGGCAACTCATCTTGAGTAAACACAATTTGAGCTTTAGGATTCATCACAGAGTTAACCAAAGACACTATATTACTAGATGTATTAGGTGGAGGAACATTCAAATCTTTCAAGGCATCTTGTAACATTCCATGATGAGCGGAAGAAGTTTGGATCAAATCCCAAAGGGATATCTTAGCAGGAGTAGCTTTAAGTTGTTCTATGAGATCATATTCCTTACCAAGAACTTGTGAAATCCATGGAGCTTGCGGAAGAATTGGTTGAGGATTAGGAAGAGACACTGGAGTAACAGGAGGAAGATTAGGCTGCCTATTATTTCTAGTATTATAAGTATGGGCAACCGCATGATAACTCTCTCTAGTCATTTGCTTAGCATACTCATAAGGGCTCTTAGTAGAATACCCTCCTTGCACAGTAATAATAGGTTTCTTAGGAGTGCAAAAAGAATCATTAGCATAACCGCCTTGAACCACTAAGATAGGCTTATTTAAAGGTTGAGAATTTTGAGAAGGACAAGCACCTTGGACAGTGAAGAGAGGTTTGTTAGGTGTTTCACTCACATGTATCAAATTGATTAAGGATGGTTTAGAGGAATGAACAAAAGTGTTGGAAAAATTATTGATAGTCTTCTCTTGCACTAAAATCTTATCACGGATTAAATCAATTTTAGGAGAGAGACAAGGGGTAGGCATTGATGTTCCAGTAGGAAGAGTAACACTAGGAAAGGTCATATCACCCTCTATCATCAAAGGATCTACATGGGGAATAAACTCTCTAGGAGAAGGATCAACATTACTCCCTAAAGTCTCACTTTTGAGAGGGAGATCTTTGAAAGAGATGTTAACCATCTTGCTTTGAACTAGGGTTTCCTTATGAGTAGAACCAAGTTGAGGAGAGGGAGATGCTTTATTTTTAGAGGGAGAATGATTGATATTCAAGGAAGGTGAGAAACTATCAAGGGAATTTTTAATCTTGATTTCATCCCCTTTGGCTAGGGATCTCTCACAGGGTAGAGAATAATCTACACCTTCTTCTAATGGTTCATCCCAAATAGTGAAGTTGTTGAAAGGAATATTTGAAGCATTGTCAATTTCGGGAGAGGAGATAACATTGTTTATTAATTCCTCATCCTTAGGAGGGAGAACATCAATAGATGTGTTAAACTCATCCTCTTTCCTCAAAATATGTTCAATATGATATTTAGGGGAGAGAGAATTAAGGAAATTGCTTTTTATTTCATCTTATTTCTCTAAGGGATGCTTATGGGTAAGACAAACTTTAGGAGAAGGGTAAGCATTTATCATTAATTCATCATCTCTAGTGGGAATTTTGTTGGAAAAGGAAATGCCATCACTAGGAAATGTAGGGATAATGTCATCTTCTTGCACAAAAGGATCCTCATGAAGGGAGCGTTTTTTAGGAGCCACAAAGTCATCAAGGGCATCATCCAACAAAGCATGATCATATCTATTAAAAGGTTTATCTTTTGATTCAGAAGGAGATATCTCTTCATAGAGGGGATCATTGAAAACAACCATGTTACTGGATTTAGTGGAAGAGTTGATAGGAATGTACCCTTGAGAGGAATCATTCGACTTATCTTTCTCATCACAACGAAATGGCATAGTAACAACGTTTATGAGTTTTTGGTAAAATGAAGGTTTGGTATCTTTAGGTTTCAAAAACTCATCTAAAGCTTCATCTAACTCATAATCATCACAAATATGAACATCTTGCAAATAAAAATCTGACATTTTGCATAAAACTTAAACACACAGTGCAAAGAAACCAAAACACACTCCCTTTTTTTTTTTTCTTTTTTTTTTTATGAAAATGAAACTTAAATGAAACACGCTAAATCTAGATTTAGATCTAACAAATGTAATGCAAGAGAAAGCAATAATAAGATTCACGTCGGGTTCACCAAAATGTGTGGGGGAAAAAGCGAGACTAGGCTAACATGTCCTAATCCTACCCTTTGACACACATTGTGGAATACGAAAGAGCCTAGAGGTATCACACAATTGGCTACTTCTTTTTGTGGAAGAGAGAGCCACGGGCTACCTATTAGGATTTCTATTCCTTTGTTGTAATTGAAAGATAAAATGATACAAGTTCAATTCCTAATCCCAAAGTGCAAGTATGAATTAATAACAAAATTGCAGGATTGAACTTAAACTATGAAAAGCTGTAAATACAAAGATAAGACAAGAATGCAAATGCGTACCCAGAGTCAAAATCTGAGTGGAAATGTTCAGGACGGGGGCGCGGGCGCCACTGTCCTGCTTCTGCACCTGAAACTGCACCTGAAACTGCTGTTTTGCACTCTGGAAAACTGTCAGAAATGTTGTCTGTCAGGAGGACCAGGGCGCCCAGCGCCCCTGTCCCAGGGACCAGGGCGCCTAGCGCCCCTATCCTGGCAGGACCAGGGCACCCCACGCCCCTGTCTTGGCAGGACCAGGGTGCCCCACACCCCTGTCCTGGTCTTCTGCTTCGAAACTTGGTGTGTGGTCCCGTCTCCATCTGCTTCTTTCGGATCTGCAACTTGCGGCGTCGTCTGAATCCCGAAATCTGCACTTATATCTGAAAAGGTGTTTTGGGTGGCTATATAGGGTTTTGCCTTAGTCAAACCCCCGCTTTGGTGATTTCCACCTCCACGAATAGCCAAGTTGTATTGTAAAAGTAGTGTGTGTGTAGACCTTGTGTGTGTGCAAGATCCTAAAATGCAAGTAAGCAAACTAGAGCAACCTAGAAAGTAAACCCTAATTGCTTGTAAATGATAATGTAAATGCTCTAAATCAAGATGCAAAGTGATCTAAAGCATGGATAAATGATATATTGAAGCTTATGCAAAGACATGAAAACAAAATGAAATCATACCCAACCCCCAAGGGAGAGGTACAAGCCAATCTTCAGTCGGTAATCTCCTATTGTTCTTCAATGTCTTCCAAGCCCTAAATGGATGAATGGATTTGATAAATGGTTGATGGATGGATGTTGAATGTTGTTGAAGTCTTCAAAGATCTGCTCTTTCACTGCATAGAAGGTCCCTGAAAACAAAATTCTCCCCCTTTCAAATGAAGAAAGAGAGCTCTTATATATGAAACCCTAGGTCTTAATTCCAACTTTTGGCCGACCTAGAGATTGAATATCCCACCAATTTATTGGGGTTAAGCTTTATTTTATGATTGGATTGCACTCCTGAAATTTCGGGAAAAATGTCCGGGACCGTGTGCACGCCGGGCGCCATGGTCCTCTCCGGGCGCCATGGTCCCGACAACTTTTCACCAAATTTTCAGGGCAGTCGGATATGATGATTTTAGAGAGAATCCTGAAGTTACAGCTGATTTTGAGATGTTTTGACCCCCGAAATCAAGCCCCCAAGTTCAAAATAGGACCTAATTAGGGTTTTTGATTAAATGATGTATTGGAAGAATAAAATGAAAGGGGCACACTTTAATGAAAGGGCCCAACTTTATGATGTGGAAGATGATGAAATAGGACCTTAGACCTAATTAATTTAATTAATTAAGTGCTAAAGGGGAAATGCAATGCAAAATGCAAAATGCGCCAAGGCGGGTGCTAAACTAGGTGTGAAATTGTACCACCCTAGCAAGTGCGTACAATTTACGACGCTACAAGGTATAGGAATCTTAGTTTACATTTTACCATGTACTCGCCTTCAACTGAGTCACCATGTCATCAGTTGGTAACTGGCTATAGTTCTTCTCTCTATCAATCATACAATTCTTCTCCCCATAATCATATAGTATCATATAGTTCTTCTCCTTCTTTTATAAAAATGCCAAAGTGAAAATAAAACATGCAGTATCATACTTCAATGTTCTGCATCAAGCTACTCTACTTGTGGAGTAACTCCACTCTACACCGATCATGCTTCGAGATTCTTCAATTAGCTCCGGGACTGATGACTTCCGCATCTGCTCAATTGACCTCATGTAGGGGCACAACCCCTAGTTGACTTCTAAGATACTCAAAAGTAGTCTTAGGCAGAGGTTTAGTAAAGATATCCACTTGTTTCTCCTTAGTAGATACATGCTCCAACAACACATCTTTACTTTGTACTTTCTTCCTTAAGAAATGATATTTTAGCTCAATATGCTTGGTTCTAGAATACAACACCAGGTTCTTTGAGATATTTATTGCACTGGTGTTATCACATAAAAACTTTACTTGTCTTGTGATCTTCAACTTGAATCCTTCCAGAATGTGTTCCATCCAGATTGCCTGGGTATAATTCATATAAGCTGCAACATATTCAACTTTAGCAGTGGACTGTGATATACAACTATGCTTCTTGCTGCTCCAAGATACAATTCTTCCACCAAGAAAGAATGCACCACCGGTTGTGCTCTTCCTGTCATCAATATTTTCTGCCCAGTCTACATCTGTATAAACTTTCAAATCAAAGTTACCTACATATGGATACCATAATCCATAATCAATAGTACCTTTCAAATATCTGAATATCCTTTTAGTTGCAATCATGTGTGTTTCCTTTGTGTTCTTCTGAAATCTGGCAACTAATCCAACTGCATGAGCAATATTCGGTCTGTTGTAAACAACATAATGCAGTTTCCCTATCATTGACCTGTACTCCTTTTCATCAATGGATGCGACATCATCCTCCTTAGACAATTTACAACTTGTAACCATTGGTGTCCCAACCGGTTTACAGTCTCCCATTCCAAATGTCTTCAACACCTCTTTCACATATTTGGATTGTGTGATAAAAAATACCACTCTTCATTTGTTGAATTTGCAAACCTATGAAGAATTTTATCTCTCCTACTAGAGACATTTCAAATCCACTTTTCATCTCATTTGCAAAGTCATCACTCATGTCATGTCATTTCCTCCAAAAATAATATCATCCACAATCAAACCATATAGTACCTTATGTAGTTTACACACCATATCCTTTGCATCAGTCAAAGCATAACCATTTGGTTGTTCAATGTATACTTCCTCTTCTAGTATTCCATTTAGAAATGCTGAATTCACATCCATCTGATATACTTTGAATCCCCTATATGCTGCAAATGTAAGTAGAGTCCTAACACCTTCCAATTTAGCATCTGGTGCAAATGTCTTGCCATAGTCTTCTCCTTCTTCCTATGCATAACCTTTGTATAGAAATTTTGCTTTGTTTCTGACTACTACTTGATCTTCATTCAGTTTATTCTTGAATACCCATTTAGTACCTATCACATTTTTATTCATTGGTCTGGGTATTAGGGTCCATGTATTGTTCATCTCAATCTGGTCAAGCTCTTATTCCATAGCCTTGATCTAGTGATCATCTCTAAAGGCTTCCTTAGCAGTTCTAGGCTCAATAGTGGAGATCATGCAATAATTCTCTCTAATTATTCTTCTGGTTAACACTCCAGCATCTTTATCTCCAATAATATGGTCAGGATTATGATTGAGTCTCATATACCTTGGAATAACATGATCATTATCTTCAGGTTCTTCTTCCTCACTATCTTCATCTTTTTCTGCAGATTCTACATGTTCCAGTTGAACTGGAACTAAAACATTCACTTCACCAACTTCTGGCTTCACCAGTTCTAGTTCTAAAATCAGAATGTAAGGTTCATCTTCCTTCTTCTCTTCACTGGATTCTCTTAAAACTTTAGGACACTCATCCACTCGAACATCAACACTTTCAATGATTCTCTTTGTTTGGTTATTGTTTAACATTTGTAGGCTTTACTTTGGTGGAGTAACCAAGAAATGTGCCTTCATCACTCTTAGCATCAAACTTACCAACATATTCACCTCTCTTGATAAAACATTTACTACTAAAAATCTTAAAATAACTAACATTAGGTGATCTACTATACCAGTATTCATAAGGAGTCTTATCCTTACCTCTGTTTACCAATATCTGGTTCATAGTGTATACAACTGTGATGATAGCTTCTCTCCAATTTTTTTTTGCTACACCTCCTTGTATTAGCATCATTCTAGTAGCTTCAACAATTGACCGGTTGTTCCTCTCTGCAATACCATTCTGTTGTGGTGTCCTAGGTGCAGAAAGTTGCCTCTTAATTCCATTGTCTTAACAATATCTAGTGAATTCTCTGAAGTAAATTCACCACCTTTATCAGTTCTCAGACACTTTATCTTCTTACCACTTTCCTTTTTAGCTAAGGCCCTGAATGCCTTAAAATTACTAAAGTCTTCTATTTTGTCCTTCAAGAATGTGACCCACATCATTCTTGAGCAATCATCAGTGAAGATCATAAAATATCTATCACCTTTCTATATGAACCAAACCTAACAATTATTCTACTAAAAAAGATTTGCTCTTAAAAGTTGAGGATGCCATCTTCCCTAACTGACATTCCTTACACAGAGAATTCATCGGTTTGTCCAACTGAGGCAAACCTCTTACTGACTTGGACTTACTAACTTTGACAATGTTATCAAAATTTATATGACAAAATCTCCAAAGCCAACTATCATCTACTTTAGCAATTAAATTGTTGTTGACTTTAGGATTTAGGTGAAATAGGTTACCTTTTGTCTATGTATCAGTTGCAATCAGTTCACCTTTCCTCCCATAGATCTTGCACATTCCATTCTTAAATTCCAATGGATAACCTATGTCATTTAGTTGAGCCACACTCAATAGATTGTGCTTTAATCCTTCAACTAGTAGACATCATCTGCACTTTTCTTTCCATTAAGAGAAATGGTTCCCTTTACTTTTACCATGTAGAGTGAGTCATTTCCAAATCTCACAACTCCTCCATCAAATTCCTTCAAAGTAAGAAATTTACTCTGGTCACCGGTCATGTGGTGTGAACAACCACTATCTATGATCCAATCATCAGAACTATTCATGAGAGAAACTAATGCCTTATGATAAGATGTCTCCTACTTAATGGCAACAAAGACCATATATTCATTAGCATCTCCCTCAAATTCCTCATCAGTGATTCCACCATCAACTACAATGAGGCAATCTCTTTTACCTTTTCCTTTGTACTTCTTGTACTTCTCATGCTTATGCTCATTGTCACCATTAGGATAATTAGCAGTAATATGTCCAATCTTGTTACATGAAAAACACTTCAAAGATAATTTACCTCTGTACTTACTGGTACCTCTGGGTAACCGCTTGGCCAACAATGCTTCAAGCTTGATTAGATTATCTTCATCATCAACTTCTTTGCTGGATCTAGACTCATAAATATTAGTAACATCTCTGCTTTTCATCACAGGTGGGTTAGAAATCGAAGCTCTAAATGCAGATTCAGATTTCTGAGCACTACCATCATAACCATTTAACTCAAATGCAGTAAGTTCACCAATGATGGAGTTAAGAGTTACCTTTGTTTTATCAATAGACTTTAGCTTTTGAATGGATGCAACTTGGATAGCATAGACCGGTAGAAGGGTTATCAACACCTTACTAACCAATGTGGTATCCTCCACTTTACCACCAACACTTTTGATCTCACCGACTATCTCCTTGATCCTCTAACCATACTATTGAATATTATCACCTTTAGCCATCCGCATGTCATCAAATTTACTTCTCAGAGTCTCTTCTTTGGCAATCTTCACATTCTCATCACTGCTATAGATTTCCTCAAGTTTCTTCCACAAATCATAAGCAGTCTCCAGACCATAGACATAAACATACTATGAATCAGACAAAGAACTGATAATGGCCTCCAATGCTTGATTATTCTCTTTTTGCTCTTTCTTTTGATAATCAGACATAATCCCACTAGGTGCAATATAATTTGTAACAATATGTTCCCAATATTGAATTCTTAGACTCTTGATATAGATTTTCATCTTATCACTCCATATTTTGTAGTTTTCCCTATTAAACTTTGAACCTTCTTTCTTCATCATGTTCTTCTAGATCTCTACCTCATGGTATTAGGCGTAGACACTAGAGGACCTGAAATGCTTTGATATCAATTGATGATATGATGAATAAATAAGGATCTAGAAAAATACTAAGAGGGGGGGGGATGAATCAGTAGATGGAAAACTGACTTAACTTTCACCAAAATCAAAAGTAGTCTCACAAGTCAATCACTGAACTAATTGGTTCAAACACTGAGTAATAAACTACAATAGCACTGACAGTTTACCGGTTGACTGGTATATCAAAATAACAGTGTAACAGGTCTGAAACTCCCAAACCATTTAACCAAAATATCAAAATACTTTACTAACAATAGTAAAAGCACATTTTAGATAACTGTCGGTCATTTTAACATAACTAAGTGGATTTAATAGTTATGCAATTTAACCATATCAAACATAACCACAAAAACCATTCACCACTTGACACAATGATTTTTGACATGGAAACCCAAATGGGAAAAACCACGGTGGGGATGAATAACTACAAGTATTTGAACTCTTTTGAAGTTCGCCCTGTTAGGAGCCAAGCTTGTTAAAGCTTTACGAAATGTCTTGTTAGGAACAAATCTTGTTAGGAACCACTCGATTAAGGGATTGACTATAATGCCCTGTTAGAAGCAATACCCTGTTAGGAGTAACCTCGATAGAGGATTTGAAATCCAAGCTAATGGATCACCTGGTTAGAGGGTTTAGATAGAACTAAGCCTGTTAAATCTTACCCAGTTAAGGGATTTAACTGTTGTAAATGTTAGAGAACAATAGGGGTTTGCTGATATGGTAAATAACACTCCTCTTCTTGATCAGATTCTTTTCATGCTCCTATCTGCCTTCACACATACTGTAGATTCTCTTTCTGGTTCGGGAATCAATCACACTAACACTTAACCGAAATTGCCAACACTAATACAAAATAACTCATTGACCTTATAAGAAAAACAATAGGTTGGTAACACATCACAAACCTAAGATCTCATAGAGATTACAAACAAATCGGTTTATGTATCACCATTGGATTACATAGCAATCATTGCACATTGTACAAGACAACCTCAATCGCTCCTTGATCACCACTTCATCAATTCCTGTAACTCATCACATGGTTTCCACTTCATGCAATATATTCGCTCATTCCCAAGATAAAAGTGTTATCTCTATGTGCCAAAAACCACTTTAAACTCATCACATACAACATGCATATGTGGCATAATCATTACAGATCACCATTTGATCATAAATCATTACAACCGATTCACCAAGCTCAATCGGTTAGGGTTTGGCACATCAACGTGTAGGGTTACTGGTTGATCTCACTACTTCTAAAGTAATACCAGTTTCCTTCACTTTCTCACCCACCGGTTGCAAAACAACATCATTACCAGTTACAATTGACATCAATGACAATACAATAGATCATCAATGCAATCTTCAATCAAATACCAATAGGCACAAAGCCTGTAAGCACACCAACCCAGTGAGGGCCTTCACAAAGTAGTTTTTACCATCGATTATGGGGAATCAACCTATAGGTTGAAAAATATTTAGCTAAGAGCCAATGAATGAGGGGTATCCATTCCACCAAATTCGCCAGGGGCATGATCCCAACCTCACCCCTTATAATGTTGGATCCTTGCACTCAACAAGACTTGATCCCTGATGGGCCCATTTGTTGCCATTCAACTTCACTAGTAGACGAAGGGCCCATTGACAATAATTTAATTTTTAAAGCAAGTGGGTGAGAAAAAATATTAAATATTTAGAGAAAAGAGGTAAGGAATATAGAAAAAGGATAATAAAATAAATGAGGATAAATAGGAATAAAATAAAGGCTCAAAAAGGGGTGAAAAAGGGATAACTTAGGAAAAACATTAAAACAAGAGAATAACATGTAAACAAAATTATAAGGTACGCACTTTATTCTTGTATATTTCCTTCTCACTTTAGTGGAAGTTAATGAAACTCTAGAGAATGAAGCTTAATAAAATAAGAGTATGGTAAAGTATATAGATATTTAGGAATATCTAGTGTATATTTTACCAAAGAGGAGATATTGGACTTCAAACAATTTTTTGTTCCTTGTTCTCATGATTGTACTTGGTCTTGAAAACATATCCATAGAATGTAGCCATTGTATGATCATAAGGAAAATGAAATCACATCTTGGGAAAATAAATGTAAATGAAATAAAATCTATCTAAGAACATATTAGAAAATACATACCATTTCATGAACATAGGAAGATGCTAAAACAAATGACTTGACCACTTTGATAGAGATATATCAATATCTAACCCATATAAAAACTAATGGGGGAGATGAAAGATGCAAGATGAGAGTGAGTAGAAGTGACTCATAAAGAAGGCTAACTTGATAAAGGTAAAATAAAAGGGAAGCTAGATAATTATTACTCAATACTAGAAATGGTTAAAGGTCAAAGTGATAAGAGTTTTAAGGTAGCCCAATGCGAATAGGGTCAAGATGGGGTAAAAATAATGGTGTTGATGATGACAACCAAAAAAAGAGGAAGAAAAGGTAAAATGATTTAAAATGGTGTATTTGGAAGCTTCCACCATAGCTATATGTGGAACCACCCTAAAGTGTGAATAGAAAAAGTGATGACTAGATCAATAGTTGAGACATAATCATTTGGTTGCATAAAAGGATAAGATATGGCTAAATCTAATTAAAAAAAAAATCACAAGGGCCATAGATCAAGGTCAAGTAAATATGAGTGTGGGTAAGTGATATAAATTAATCGATATCCCTTAAATTGATTGGTGATACACTAAGCTAATAGCCAATCAATATAAGGATGAAATGGAAATAAGTTTTTTAAGGATTATGAGAATAAAGGAGGAAAAATGATGAGAAAAAGAGGGATGAGTATGTGCACCAAGATGGTGAACAAAAAAGCGTCTAGTCACCTTAAAAAACCCAAAAATGTAGGTAATGCATTTAGGTTATTTGATTTATTCAAACAATTTGAACGTGTTACAACTTGAAAAATCAAAGCCTTAATGCCTACATGGTTTTATAATTAAAACCCCATACTCGTTAAACTTATAATAAAACCATGATCATGGTTTTAAAAAAAAAGTAACTTGATCACATTTGTCTAATTATAAATTCTTTAAAAACGATGGACTGGTTCATTCTAACCCACGACTGGCACAAAATTGTTTGAAACCCTTCCAAAAGAGGCATCAAAACCCGTATATATTTTTGTTTCTATCAACCAATCCATCATGTCATGAAATCGTAAAGGTACAAGTCAACATTCTTTTTTACATTTTTAGTTATTTTTTATTTAAATTTTCATTGTTGTTTTTGATTAATTTTGTTTCATTTTTCAAAATTGATATTAGATGCTCAAAACAATGCCCCTTAACAAAATTTGCCTTTTGATAACCCTAAAGAAAACCCTGATGATATCCCTGAGATGGGCAACCCTCTCAATCCGCTAATAAACCCTTTTTAAAACATAGAGAAGAATTTATTAGGTCATCTAACACAAAATAGAGTGACCATTTCTCAATTAGTGTCTAAACTGAAGGCATGAAAACACCAACACCATGCATCCCTTGCCACAACCTTAGAAACAATGGATACACGTGTAGATAAAGTTTCCAAACAAGTAATTGACTACAAAATATATAGGGATTTATGTTGTGACTATTATACACATGGTTTAACCTATGTGAAGTAAAATATAAAGATATAAGCAAAGCACATATATGTGCTCTTTTTCACGAATCTTTGAATCAATGAGATTCTACCTCTTAATTCAAAGAGGCTTCATATACAATGGTGTAATCTCTCCCTTTCTTCCTATCTTGTTCTAGATATCTCTCTGTATTTTCATCTATTTATATCTCTCTCTCCCACTCTACCTTTGTATACATTGAGATATCTCTCTCTCTCTCTCTCTCTCTCTCTCTCTCTCTCTCTCTCTCTCTCTCTCAATTACCTATCTACCTCTACCCATCTATGCCTCTCTCTCTATCTCCCCTCTCTTTATCTCTCTCCATCTCTTCCTTTCTTTCTCTCCCATATCCTCCCATCTATATCTCTATTTCTACCTCTCTACCTTTCTCTTCCCATATATCTATATCTATCTCTAAATTTACCTTTTCATATATCCATACCTTTTTCTCTCTCCATATTTATTTTCCCCTATTTCTCTACTCCTCTCTCAATCTCTATTTTTCCATCACTACTTCTCTCTATTTGATTGTCTCATTATCTCTCTCCTTCTCCTCCCCCCCTCTTTATATCTCCTTATATCTCTATAACTCTATCCCACCATCTATATCTATAACAATATCTCCATCTCTCTCTTCCTCTAATATTTTTTCTTCTGCCTCTCCCTCTATCTCTATCTCCCACTACTTATTTATCTCTCTCTCTACCTATCTCTACATACCACTTCTTTCCATCTTTATCTTTCCATTTCTTCCTCTCTTTCTCTTCCTCTCCATATATTTATCTCTCCCCTCTCTATATATCCTCCCCTCTCTCTCTCTTCCTCTTCTAGACCACTATATCTATATCTATCTCTCTATATTTCTTCGTCCATCTCTCCATCCTCTCTCTACCCTCCCTCTCTCTCTTTACTTTCTTTTTATATCATTTTCTATCTCCTCGTCTCTCTCATTTTCCCCCTCTATGTATGTATCTTTCAATCTCTACTCTCTCTCTCTCTCTCTCTCTCTCTCTCTCTCTCTCTCTCTCTCTCTCTCTCTCTCTCTCCCGTCCTCTTCATATCCCTCTTCTTGTCTATATCTATCTCTCTCCCTCCCTCTCTCCCCTTGCAAACAATACATGAGTCTATTGGTAATTTCAAGCATATTGCCTTCAATGTTCCCTTTGTTGTTTTTCAGTTTTTAAAACTTAATCTTTGACAAAAGTATTAAATGTGAATACCTAAAATTTAATTATTACACTCATTATTTTATTTGTATTTTTACTATGATTATATAATAAATTAAATTAATATAATAATTATGAATTTGTTTATTATATATTAATTTCATGAAAAGTATTTCATAGAATGAATACAAATTAATTGATAAACATTTTTTATTTATAATACATATTTTATTTTTCTTAATAAAAACAAATGAATTTCTTTAAAAAACCATTCAAAAATAAAAGATATTCAAATATAATTTTTTCATAGTAAAAAAAATGTAAAATTTATTTATAAATTACATTCTGATTTTTACCCTTAAATTTTTTGTTTTGTTAGAAGTATTTAAGTTTAATTCATATGTTCTTAATAAAAATTGTGTCTTACATTTTAGATTTTACCTTTTTTACCTTAAAAATATTATATTTGAAGTTTCAAAATTTTATTCATAATTTATTTTAGATTTTTTTTTATTAACAATAGAAATATTTTTAAAAAGAATCGTCTAGCAATTAATGTAATAAAAATATTTTATCTTTAAAATATTAAAATGGATTAAAAAACTGTTTCATTATATGACTTGTAATTTTACTCCTTGATTTCTTCTTAAAATTATTTTTGAGAACTTTCTTTTTCCACTCTTCATTTATATAATTATTTCTTGGTTGAAAAGATGTAAACCCGTCTTTTTAACTATCATTTGTTGCCATCCTGAGCAAGCGCTTCACGCCAGGATTAGCCTTAGCTTCTGCAACACTGCACACAGGCCGCATTTTTGGCAGCGCAACAACATTTTTTCATTATATTTATTTATTTATTTTTTTATATATTTTTAAAAATTTAATAAAATAATTATTATATATATATTTTTAAATTCATAATAATTGGTTAATTAGCATTAAATTTTTATATTTTATATTTTGAATTTCGGAAATCAAATAGTGGATACGGGGCAAGGTTGGAATATAGTGGATAGGGAGCAATTATCTTAAAAAATGTCTCATTGATACTTTATCTTAAAAAATGTCTTATTTATTGGATACTTTAGTGGATGTTGACAAAGTTGTGTAATTTTTTCTCTTTCTTTGGTCCCTTATTTTAGTTTAAAAAAATATTTTAAAATTAAATATTTATATTTATATTTTATATTTTTTATAAAGTAAAATTAAACATTTAAAATATTGGTAAGAATAATTGTTTTGTAGTGTTGTTTATGTTTTGATATATATATGTGAACATTAATATGCTAATTAAAATATGTTTATAATTGTGTGTAAAATAAATTAGAAAAGTATTAATTAATAACAAATAATTAATCATTGACAAGTTAATAGGTAATAGATGAAGTGGTCATCATATATTGAGAATGGCATTATGGGGAGTCGTTGCAGGCTAGGGCCTAGAGGCCTTCTTGCTCGTGTTGCTTGTTTCTGATGGTGCATGTGCGTTTTGGGGGCTTTTTTGTTTGTAGGGAGCCATGGTTTTTGTGGATTGAGGGTTGTTGTTGGGTGGTGCGTCTCCTTGGGCACTGGTTTGAGTGCTCTTCTAGGGTTTGGAGGGAGTGTTTCCTTTTTGGTTGTTGAGTGCTGTGGTGTTTTCTTCCTTCAAGGTGGTCTTGTTGGGTTGTCCTTGGATTTGGAGATTTTTCTTCTTTTTTTGTTTAGGGTTTGTAGGTTTTTCTTTTTGGTCTGCATGGCTTTGCATGTTGGCCCTCTATGAAATCTAAATTCATCTTTCAAGGGAGTTGTTTTGGGGGGCTCTTCCTCCAAAATGGTGGATATGACAGGAGCTAGATTGAGCAATGGATGGGATAAGCAAATATCGTCCTTCAACGATGATTATTGCCCCTCTAAGATTAATAGTTGCTTTACGAGAAGTGATCGCAAGCCAGTTTTAATTATCCAACCAGAGACAATTGTTGAAGATGTTAATTATCTTCCGAACCATGTTCTAATTTGCAATTTTATGGGAATCGGTGTATCTTTGGCCTTTTTGGAGTCTTGGGCGCGTTGAACATGGAACCCAGAGGGTAATATGGAGGTAATGTTGACAACAAATACTTATTATTTAGTGGTTTTCTCGAATTTGGTAGACATAAATAAAGTTTTTGAAGGGGGGCCCTATTTCTAAAATCAAGTTGGTTTGTTCACGAAGCCATGGCATGTTGGGTTTAATCTTATGGAGGAAATGTCATCCCAAGTTCCAGTTTGGGTTCGTCTACAATGGTTTCCATTGGAATTTTGGTAACAGATATTTTCCATTCAATTTATTTACTATTGGGGAAGCTAGCAGGGCCATCAACACAAACTATGGATAAAAGGGTAATTACCTATGCCCATATCTGTGTGGAGATTAATCTTAGTAAACCCTTACCAGACTCTGTGGAAATTCAGCTAGGATCTTCTCTTGGATCCAACAAGTGGATTATGAAACTTTACTATTTGCATCGTATTTGTCATGAGTATGGACACCTAGAAAGAATGTGTTTGAAATTCAAACTGCCAGAACCCTTGAGTAAGGTGCAATCTAATCAATTTGCTAAGAAGGATAAAGTGAAAGCTCATGCGACTAAAGATAAAGAGGGTTTTATTCAAGTCAAGGGCAAATATAAAGGTAGAGGTCAGAAGCATCCCTAGAAGGAGAGGCAATCTAATAAAATGTTTAACAAGTTTGATATTTTAGATGAGGTGGATTAGTTTGATGATGCTCTGGCTGGGTTGCCTACAAAATGAAACCCTTAAATTTTGGAGCATCCACTTGAGAATCAATCTTGCGATCCCCCTAGTGTTTTTCAGGAGGAGTGGATGGACACTGGGATGGTTATGGATACTCCTCTTGTGACTCTAGTTGAGGTAGATGGATGTGGATAAATGGAGATAATTCCCATTCCAAAAGTGCCTTGTGCAGAGGGCCTATCTTTACAGGATACACAAATTGAGGGAAAAGGAAGAGTTAGTATGCCTTCTTTGGGAATCCAACAAAAGGTTCTCAAAAAGAGCATTCCCGAGAAGAGACCTAAGGTGGGTAGAAAAAACGGGGTATGTGCAAGATCATGGTGTGCCAAAACAGGCCCTTAAGTGGCAATGAAATTTCAGAAAATCAAATTTATGCAACTTGACATGAAAATTTGAGTAAGTTATGAACTTTATTTTAAAAATATGCATGAAGAGAATTTGTAGAAAATTGGAATGTAGTTTCTAAGCTACTAGTTGTTTTTTGAAAAAAAAATATATTTGATGAAAATTTGAAATTTCAATTCAGTGGTACTAAAATATCAGAAAAAAAAGTAGGTGTATGTCTAACCACCCTAATCACAATCAAAACATATTATTTTTTTTATAAGATTTATTTGTATGTGACATATTTTTTTGTAATTTTTTATGAAGTAATAATTAATTATGAATTTTTTACTACAACTTTTCAGAATTTCAAAACCTCCTATGTTTGACCACCTTAACTCAGTCTAAAATTTCTGAAATTCCTTTTTTTTTCCTATAGTAGACGAAGAATAGAATGTGACGCATGTTTCAGATTCAAAAAATGTGATACCGTTAGAAAGTTACGTGTGTTTTTCAATTAGCCTAACAATCAGGACATTAGTTAGAATTCAATTAGAAAATAAAAAAAATAATTATTTATTAAGGTCAAAATAAGACAATCCTTATATTGTTGGAAAGTTGAGAACGACCTTAAAAAACCCTTTTCATTTTATCAATTTTCGCTAAAAAAAAGTCGTCAGCCACTAGTGCGAAGTCTAGAAAATCAAAGAATACTCAAAAACACATTTTTTCTGTTGACTTTCTAGGCTTGTCATTTCCAAGCCAAGTCTGGAAGCATTCCAGAGACAAATTTCAAAATTTGAAATTTATGTTATAAAAATCGGATATTGGATAAAATCAGATATCCGATAAAATCCGATATTCGATAAAATCTGATATCTGATTCTAAAGTTATGATATTAATAATATTAATATATTAATAGAATATTAAAATATTAATATATTGTAAATCAATATTATTACTATACAATATTTTAATATATTAATAAATTGTATATTAATATATTGTAAATCAATATATTACTATACGATATATTAATATGTTAATATGCAATATATTAATGTATTCAATATTAAATAATATTTAATATATTAATATATAATAAAAATGTTATATATTAATACTATAATTTATATAAATGTATATATTAAAATTTATATTATTAATATTTTCGTTAGTGGTCATATGGTATTTGAGGTTTCACATGCTATCGTTAGGTGTTATATGGGGTTGTAAGGGGTAACACATGTGTTAAAATGACATATGACCCACATGGAGATCACATGGTCCTAAAGGGTCATGTCGTGCACTAGGATGATAAAAGGGGTCATATGGTTTCCTAAGGGGTCATAGGACACCATATGACCCCTTAGTACACCAATTAACACCTAAGGAGACCATATGGTTTTTTAAGGGGTTATATGGTGTACTGAGGCGTCATAGAACACCCTATGACCTCTTAGGACACAATATGGCCCCTAACGACACCATATGGTGTCCTAAGGGATCATATGGCATCCTAAGGGGTCATAGAACACCATATGACACCTTACGATACTATATGGCCCATAACAACACTATATGGTGTGCTAAGGGGTCATATGGTGTCCTAAGGGTCATAAGACACTTATAACCCATTAGAACACCATATGACCCCTTATGACACAATATTGTGTCCTAAGGGGTCATAAAAAACCATATGACCCCTTTGAACACCATACAACTCATAATGACATCATATGGTGTCCTAAGGGGTCACTGAACACCATATGACCCCTTAGGACACAATATGACCCCTAATGATACCTTAGGGGTCATATGGTGTCCTAAGGGGTCATATGATGTCATATGACCCCTTGGGACACAATATGACCCCTAATGATACCTTAGGGGTCATATGGTGTCCTAAGGGGTCATATGATGTCATATGACCCCTTGGGACACAATATGACTCCTGAGAACACCATACGACCCCTCACGACACCATATGGTGTCCTCATGGTTCATAGGACTCAATATGATGCCTAACGACACCTAAGGGGTCATATGGTGTCATTAGGGGTCTTATAGTGTCCCAAGGGATCATAGGACACCATATGACCCCTTAGGAAACCATAAAAACCCTAAAAACACCATATGGTGTCCTAAGGGCTCATATGGTGTCCTAAGGGGTCATAGGACACCATATGACCCCTTAGGACACCATACGACCACTAAAAATACCTAAGCTATCATCTGGTGTCATTAAGGGTCGTATGGTGTTCTAAGGGGTCATATGGCATGATATGACCTTTTAGGACATCATGCAACCCCTAATCGCACCATATGGTGTCCTAAGGGCTCATATGGTGTCCTAAGGAGTCACGAGACACCATATGACCCCTAAAGACACCTAAGGGGTCATATGGTCTTGTTAGGGGTCGTATGGTGTCTTAAGGGGTCATAGGACACCATATGACCCCTAACGACAACATATGATGTCCTAATGGCTCATAAGACACCATATGACCCCTTAGGATACAATATGATCCCTACTGATACCTAAGGGATCATATAGTGTCGTTAGGGATTTTATAGTGTCGTAAGGGGTCATAGGACACCATATGACCCCTTAGGACACCATACGACCCCTAATAACACCATATGGTCTCTTAAAAGGTCATAGGACACCATATGACCCTTTAATATATAATATGACCCCTAACGATACCTAAGAGCTCATATGGTGTCGTTAAGGGTTATATGGTGTGGTAAGGGGTCATAGGATTCCATATGACCCCTTAGGACACCATACAACCCCTAACAACACCTAAAGTGTCATATGGTGTCATTAGGGGTCGTATGGTCTCCTAAGGGGTCATATGGTGTCATATGACCCCTAGGGACACCATACGACCCCTAACAAAACCATATGGTGTCCTAAGGGCTGATATGGTATCCTAAGGGGTCATAAGACACCATATGACCCCTTAGGACACCAAACAAGGTCTAACGACACCTAAGATGTTATATGGTATTGTTAGGGGTCATAAGGTGTCCTTAGAGATCATAGGACACCCTATGACCCCTTAGGACATCATACGAACTCTAACGACACCATATGGTGTCCCAAGGGCTCATATGGTGTCCTAAGGGGTCATAGGACATCATATGACCCCTTAGGATACAATATGACCCCTTACAACCCCTAAGGGGTCATATGGTGTCCTAAGGGGTCATAGGACACCATATGACCCCTTAGGAAACCATACGACCCCTAAGGCGTCATATGGTGTTGTTAGGGTTCATATAGTGTCCTAAGGGTTTATAGGACACCATATGACCCCTTAGGATACCTTAACACCCCTAATGACACCATATAGTGTCCTAAGGGCTCATATGGTGTCCTAAGGGGTCATAGGACACCATATGACTCCTTAGGACACCATACAACCCCTAACGACACCTAAGGTGTCATATGGCATTGTTAGGGGTCATATGGTGTCCTAAGAGGTCATAGGACACCATATGACCCCTTAGGACACCATACGACCCCTAATTACACCATTTGGTGTCCTAAGGGCTCATATGGTGTCCTAAGGGGTAAGAGGACACTATATGATCCTTTAGGATACAATATGACCCCTAACGACACCTAAGGGATCAAATGGTGTTGTTAGGGGTCACATGGTGTCCTAAGGGGTCATAGGACACCATAGACCCCTTATGACACTATACGACCCCTAACAACACCTAAGGTGGTGTCATAGACAACCTCTACCCAACCCCTACGATGCACCACCATCTTATGCATACAATACATGCTATACATACATTACATGTTATACATACATATAAATACATAGAAACATCTACCACATCCTATGCATACAATACACATTACACATACATTACATGTTAATATATATATATATATATATATATATATATATATATATATATATATATATATATATATATATATATATATATATATATATATATATATATATATATATATATATATAACTGCATGCTTGTATGTTGATGCATGTAGGCGCTGGGTAGATATTGTCGATGTCATATGGTGTCGTTAGGGGTTGTATGGTGTCCTAAGGGCTCATATGGTCTTCTGAGGGGTCATAAGAAACTATATGACCCTTTAGGACACAATATTTCCCCTAACAAAACCTAAGGGGTCATATGGTGTCATTAGGGGTCTTATAGTGTCCTAAGGGGTCATAGGACACCATATGACCCCTATGACCCCTTAGGACACCATACGACACCTAAAAACACCATATGGTGTCCTAAGGACTCATATGGTATCCTAAGGGGTCATAGGACACCATATGACGCCTTAGGACATAATATGATGCCTAACGACACCTAAGGGATCATATCGTGTCATTAGGAGTCTTATGGTGCCCTTTCCCACCCTCCCCCCCCTCTCTCTCTCCCCCTTGTTCCTCTATCCCTCTCTCACTCTCCCTTTGTCTCTCCTTCTCTCCCCTTCTCTCTCTATCCCCCCCTTCTTTGTCTAGTTGTCTCACTCATTGAATCTCTCTCTCTCTCTCTCTCTCCTTTCCCCCCTTTTCTATCTCTCACTTTCTCTCCATTTCCCCTTCCCCCCCCCTCTCTCTCTCTCTCTCTCTCTCTCTCTTCCCTTCCCCTTCTCTCTTTCTATCTTTCCCCTTTCTTAGTTTCTCTGTCTTTGTCTCTTTGTCTCTATCTCTATCTCTGTCTCTCTCTCTTTGTCTGTCTGTCTGTCTGTCTTTGTCTATCTGTCTTTGTCTTTGTCTTTGTCCGTCTGTCTGTCTGTCTCTCCTTTTCCCCTTCACCCCCCTCTCTCTCCCCCTCTCTCCCTTTCTCTATCTTCCTCTTCCTCTCCCCTTATCTCTCTCTCTCTCTCTCTCTCTCTCTCACTTTCAATCTCTCTCTCTCTCTCTCTCTCTCTCTCTCTCTCTCTCTCTCTCTCTCTCTCTCACTATTCCCCTCTCCATCTCCCTCAAGTATCTCTCTCACTTTTCTTACATTTAAAGAAATCGGTTATTTGATATAATTCGATATCTGATTTGTTTGCATTAGGGCACCAACATTCAAAAAATGGGCACCAACGGGAATTTTTTGTAAGGCTAGGAAAAAGTATGTATAAAAATTAGATATCCAATTTTTGCACCATACAAAAATAGGCTCATGGGCTGTTTTGTGCATTCCAAGGACCCACACATTCGTTTTCCAGGAGACATTCACGGGTTTTCAGACAGAAAGTGACAGATTACAACTTTTGAGAGATTCTTGTGGTAATATAGAAGAGGATAGTAAGATAATCAGGGAGTATCATTTTTATATGAGTGACGATAGATCACACTCCTCCGAGTACATGTGCCACATTGTTTCAAGAAATTTTTTGAGATCTTGCAGGATAAAGGAATTGCAATTGATCATCATCTTGTATGGTCAGATAAATGCACGGCTCAATTCACGAATGCTCGTATGTTTTATTGGTTGAGTAGAATGCATGTAGAGAGGCGTACAACTCATATTTGGAGTTTTTTGGACGCAGGGCATGGGAAGGGGGAACATGACAGAGCAAGTGAATGTTTAAAGAGAGATCTAGTTAAGGAGCAAATGAGGATTTCAGGTGCAAAATTATCTTATGCAATTTTTATTATTGATTGGTGTAATTCAACTTTGTCATAGGGAGGGACACTTGATTCAACAGTGCATAGATTATTTTTGGTTGGTTGAGGAGGGCACATCAGGAGATAGATTGGATTGCCAAACAATTAAAGATTCTTTAAAGATGCATTCATTTCGCAGCTCAGATGAAAATACATGGATTACTTGGACACGAGAGTTGTCTTGTTTTTGTTAGAGTTGTTTTCAGTGTGATTGGGATAAGTGTGAGTCAAGTGAGTGGGTTGATACGTGAGTTACACAATATCTAACTCCTTTATCTCAAACAATATCCATGTCAAATGATGATATAAAAAGTTCAGTTGAGTATGTGCATCTTTACGATCTACAACCGAGACATGTTTTTGTAGTGCTTGCACCATAGAGGAATGAAGATAGATCAAACTTTTGGTTGGAATGGTGTGTACAAGAAAAGTAGAAGCTAACACAACTAGTGATAGATGATGATGGGTTCACATATCCTACAGGTTTAGTTGTTGTTGTAGGAACTTGGTTGCAAACATACATGATTAGAAAGAATGACATGCCTGCATTTAAAGACTATGAAGATACAAAACCATTCTCATGTATTCACACCTTATCATAGCTACAAATGTCAAGTTGTTGAAGCATCAAGCAAGATATAAGACCAAATCGCTATGGACAGTGCGTAGTGCTGATCCCAAAGCAATACTAGATACTCTTAAGCAAAGAGATGAACCTCCAGGCACACTTGAGTAGTAGGTCTTTATCATCTCATATTTTTAATCATGCATTTCATCTCGAATAATGATCATAAAACCGTAATGTTCAAGTTTTTTACGTGCATATTAAGAATGTGTTAAAAATGCAGGTCTACTTTTATGAACATTACTATTGCATCATGATTTTTGCATGCACATAGTGGGTACACTCGATATAGTTTTTATATTCCTACCTCTTTGTTAATCTGACACCTTCATTTATTATCATGCATTTCATTTCAAATAATGATCATAAAACCTTTATGTTAATGCAGGTCTTTTTGAATTAATACACCACCATTGCAATACATTTTTTGCATCAACATAGTGGGTATACTTGATATAATCCTATCTCTCCATTTATCATCATGTTTTTTATTTGTTGATTGACAACTCTTGAAAATGTAGGTCTTTTTGATGTTCATGTTTCTTATGTTGGTCTTCATTTATATGCAGACACTGCTCTACATATACTTTGCTCTCAGGACATGAGGATGTCTGATGCACATGATGTGGCATGTTGTATTTGTATATGAGTACATTGATGTAAGTTTGTTATGATGATATACGATGTATTTACAAATATATACAATGTATTTACGCATGAGCACATTGGTGTAGTTGTATTATTGATATATAATATATTTGTACATGAGTAAACTGGTTTCGTTGTATTGATGATATGGAATGTATTTGAACATGAATACGTTGTTGTAGTATTATTTTATTCACCTCGATTTGGAGGGCTATCAATTATCAATTGAGAAAATAAATTCCTTGAATCTAAAAATTATTTATAATATTATAAGAATGGGATTGTTCTTCACCACTAACTTAAATCCCAATTCAACCCACTCTTTGCATTCATCTTCTCTATATATCCTCATCATGCTTAATTCAATGTGAAAATTTTTTTCGCCAACTGAAAAATTGCTGTCCTAAAAAGACCACTCTAAATCTTGTAAATCCAAGATGAAAATTTGTAGGTATCCCTCACACAACCCTATAGGTTCGAATGGGTCATTCGTAGGTGCCACCAATTTCAAGATATAACCTGTCAAATTTTGACAATTTTTCATACTTAGGGCGCTCAAGGGATGATGCCGGTAGGGTGTGTCCCTAAGCGTTCGACCGAGTGGGGGGGGGGAGGTAAGACAGGAGCATTCCAAGGGTAAGAATGCTTAACCAGATGTGCTTAGACTGATGGTTCACACCCACGACATGTAGAACGAGAAAATCTCCCCGTGGCAACATTTCATTGAATAAAAATAACAATATTTTTGCCCACTGAAAAATCGTTGTCCTAAAAAGACTGCTCTAAATCTTGTAAATCTGAGATAGGATTTTGTAGCCAACCCTCATGCAACCCTATAGGTTCAAATGGATCATTTGTAGGTGCCACAGATTATAAGATACAACTTATCAAATTTTGACAATTTTTTGCACTTAGCATGCTCCAAGGATGATGCCGTTAGGGTATGGCCCTAAGTGTTTGATCGAGTGGGGGGTAAAAAATGAGAATTCCTAGGGTAAGAATTCCTAACTAAATGTTCTAGGACTAATGATGCGTGCCCACGATGTGAAAAATGAGAAATTATCCTTGTGGCAACATTTCATTGAATGAAACTAATAATTTTTTCGCCAACTGAAAAATTGCTGTCTTAAAGACCGCTCTGAATCTTGTAACTATGAGATACAATTTTTTAGGTATCCCTCACATGATCCTATAGGTTCAAATAGATCATTCGTAGGTGCCACAGTTTCTGAGATACAACCTGTCAAATTTTGACAAATTATCGCACTTAGGACACCAAATGGACGACGCTGGTAGGGGATGGCCCTGAGCATTTGACCAAGTAGGGGGGTAATAAAAGAGGATTCCTAGGGTAAGAATTCCTAACTGGATGTGTTGGGACCGATGGTTCACGCCCACAATGTGTGGAATGAGAAATTGTCCCCATTGCAACATTTTGTTGAATGAAACTGATGATTTTTTCGTCAACTGAAAAATTGCTGTCCTAAAAAACAACACTTCGAATATTTTAAATCTGAGACATTATTTTGTAGGCAGCCCTCATGCAACCATGTAGGTTCAAACGGATCATTCGTAGGTGCCACAGATTCCAAGATACGACCTATTAATTTTTGACAATTTTTTCGCACTTAGGGTCCTCAAGGGACGACATCGTTAGGGTATGGCCCTGAGCGTTCGACCGAGTGGGGGGGTAAAAAAGGAGAATTCCTAGGATAAGAATTCCTAATTGAACATGCTAGGATCGATGGTTCACACCCACAACATGCAAAATGAGAAATTTACTCCGTGGAAACATTTCATTGAATGAAACTGATGATTTTTTCACAAACTGAAAAAATCACTGTCTTGAAAAAGACTGCTCCAAATCTTGTAAATATGAGACATAATTTTGTAGGAAGCCCTCACATGACCCTATAGGTTCAAATGAATAATTCGCAGGTGTGACGGATTCTGAGATACAACCTATCAAATTTTGATAATTTTTTGCACTTAGGGCGGTCAAGGGATGACAACGGTAGGGTATGGCCCTAAGCGTTTGACCAAGTGTGGGGAGGGGTAAAAAATGAGAATACCTAGGGTAAGAATGCCTAATTAGATGTGCTAGGACCAAATTTTTGCACCCATGACATGTAGAACGAGATATTTGCTCTATGGTAACATTTCATGGAATGAAATTGATGATTTTTTTGCCAACTGAAAATTGGCTGTCCTAAAAAGACCACTCAAAATCTTGTAAATCCAAGATAGGATTTTGTAGGCAGCCCTCAGGTGACCCTGTAGGTTCAAACAGGTCATTCATAGGTTGCAGAAATTTTGAGATACGACCTATCAAATTTTGACAATCTTTCGCACTTAGGATGTTCAAGGGAAAACACCGTTAGGGTATGGCCTTGAGCGTTTGACCAAGTGGGGGGATAAGATAGGAGCATGCATAGGGTAAGAATTCCTAATCAAACATGTTGGAATTGACGGTTGGCACCGACGATGTGCAGAATGAGAAATTTGGTTGGTGGCAAAATTTGATTAAATGAAACTAATGATTTTTTCGCCAACTAAAAAATCGCTTTCCTAAAAAGACCGCTCCAAAAGTTGTAAATTCGAGATAGGATTTTGTTGGCATCCCTCACGCAACCTTGTAGGTTCAAATGGATCATTTATAGGTGCCACATATTTTGAGATACAACTTGTCAAATTCGGTCAATTTTTCGGACTTAGGGTGCTCAAGGGACAACGCCGTTAGGGTATGGCCCTGAGCGTTTGACTGAGTGAGGGGGTAAGATAGGAGAATTAATAGGGTAAGAATGCCTAACTAGACGTATTGGAATTGACGGTTGGCACCCACAATGTGTAGAATGAAAAATTCGCTTCGTGGCAACATTTCATTGAATGAAACTGGCGAGTGGGAGGGTAAAACATGAGATAGTGTATCTTTCAATAGCTAAATGACAATCAAAACAAGTTTATTTTTAGAGTTCATCTATTTAGATCTTAAATTTAGTGAGCAATGTGGGGAAATGGACCTCTTCACAATATCTCCCTACTGAGATGACTTTAATGATGACAGATTGTTGCTAAATGTAACCAATCAATTATGAAAAAATTGCATTCTGCTATAGAAGATGCTTTGCTACTTTTTATTTGTCATTACTAAGTACATCCATGTTATCATTATTACAAATACCAATATGGGTATTAAATTTGGTGACGTTGCGAAAGGAAACCAAATTTAACACTTATGATTTAGATGAAACAAATTATATACAATCTTAAGGTTATACAAACAACATTGTATTATTCATTAATTAGCCATTGTTAATTATTGAATTAAAGATTAAAGTTTAAAATAATGACGCCATACACACAAGGAACAAGTTATATCAAATCTCTCAACTTCTATATATATATATCAAAATGTTGAATAATTACAAGTGTATGTCCATATACAAAAATGACATAAATGACAACTCAAACAAAATATATGTCAATATATGTAAATGCATGTCCATATACAAAATATACATGCCAACTAGACAGGTGAGTATCCCAAAATGATCTATAACATCCTAAACTACTGATGGATTGAATCAAAATAAATCCTCTTCACTGCATTGCTCCTCTCTGAAGGATCTTAGACAAGAAAAAACAAACCACAATTAATATTAGTTATATTATATAATTCAAATTTTAAAAGTTAATATAAAAATCAAGATACATTGAACTATAATTGAACTCTAAAATTTAATTTTTGTTTACCTCATCTCCACATTTCCTCTTCATCTTTGGAGGAGTCTTGACACATTTCAGTTACCTTTCCCTTGTCTCCAATTACACCAGAAGAGCCCGAATCACGTGACACCACACTCACGCAACTTGTGTCCTACAAGAGTAAAATAAGATAAACATTCAAGTTACTATATAATTTAGTTAATGCCAATATAAATGAGAAACATTAATGTACAATAAAAATGTAAATGACTAGGTGCAATAATATATGTACTGTATAGCTGTCAAGGCCAAATGAAATGGCTGTCAAGGTGCCATCATGGACCTGTGTCAACTCCTCCTCTATCATCAACTATTAAATAGACCATGTATACAAACATACTTAATACTATCTAGATTATAAATATTCATTTAAAATAAAATGCACCGTGAAAATACCACTCTTACGACTACATCGTCTATTTATGATGAAGGTACCTCCTCGCCTTTAGCATGTGAGGACTCTCTAGGATATCTTGAAGTCCTTGTTGTCACATTTGGTGCATCATGCATTTCATGCACCTCATGATCTGCAGTGTCTGCGAGAGGATTAGTAGGCTCTCCAACTGGACCTAAGCATAGATGCCCACACATGACATAACTACGCAACACACAAATATGTGGAATCGACGAGGACATGTCAACGCCACCGGATCCACCACTACCATCACTAAAAGGCTGAGCTAGTGCCGATATAGTCCATGACACTGCCTCAACAATGATATCTGGATTCTACACCGAACGCGGGGGATCAATATGAGGAGGGGAGAGATATGGGACATGTACTACTTGAACTACCCTAGGTCTATCTTGAGGGATACCTAAACCCACACTCTAGAAAGGATTGATGTGAAAGTAGTTGACATGCTTACCCAAAATAAACTCAACATACAAATTTTAATGAAATAAAAGGGGAAATCGAGATTGTTGTTGGGTGATTTATCAAAAACCATCCACCAACAGTCCCAAACGTTATTCACCATATCATCATTTGTACACCATTTTATGGAAAGTTTTATTTTCTTCACATCTATGAGCCATTTGCATATCTGGCCCTCATAGAATCTCGCCACAAAAGAGCGACATTGTGCTCCTCAATGACAGTTTGAACATTGTTTATTATAGCTTTGAGGGGATCTAACATTGGGACTAGATAAGGGATTCTACTATATAAGCATTTGCAATGCCCCTCCATTGGTTCAAATTTTGGGCAATTAAATCTTAAATTGAGGGGGGGTTTGGCAATAGAGGGTTCGCTACAAGAAGGTTTTGTGGTTGTGGCAGTTGTGACAGTTGTGGTTGTTCACGATTTTCATAGTTATCCCCCATTTAACCTGATTGAATTTGAAAGTTTAAATTTAATCAATAAATTCGAAAGAAAATTGTATTTCAATTAAAAAACCTAGTTTCATTGAAAAAACCAAAAACCAAATGAAAAATACGAAAAAATTGATAAAAAACAAAAAAAAATGACATGAAATAATACCCGAGATGAGAAAATCACAATTTTTTATGCCCAAAATCTGATATCCGCTATTATCTGATATCAGATTTCTCTCTTGTAGTGCAACTTGTGGGTGAAAAATGACCCACAAGTTGTCACTTTGGGTATAAAAATAGCCACAGAAATCTAATATCCAATTTTTTAAGGGTTTTTGCATTTTAAATATAATATAACATAATATAATATAATATAACATAATATAATATAATATATATTATATAATATATTATATTATGTTATATTATATATTATATTAGGTTATATTATATATAATATATAATATATTATGCATTGTATAAATATAATATTTATTACATATTATATAATATATAATATAATATATCTTATATATACTATAAATTATATATAATATAATATATATTATATATAATATAAATTATAAATAATATAGAATAATATATATTATATATAATATAAATTATATATAATATAGTATAATACATATTATATATAATATATATTATATATAATATAATATAATATAATATATAATATATATAATATAATATAATAAATATAATATATAATATATAATATATAATATATTATATTATATATTATGTCATATATATATATATATATCCCATTAATATCAAATATCCGATTTGCTTGGGTTTTCGCCATGGCGAGATGTATTGACATCCAAACCAACCAAAAAGGGAACACAAAATTTTCGCATTTTTAGGCGAGTGGAGAAGGCTATTTTTTTCATATCGCCACTTTTTGGCACACCATGATCCTGCACATACCCAAAGACCAAGAAAAAATTAAGTTAATTGGGGAGACTTTGGTTGAATCTATTTCTATGAAAACCATAGATTCCCATTTTAACTCATCTAAGAAATGATTGTACTCTCATGGAATGTAAGGGGTTTGAATAGCATCCCTAGACAAAAGTATATTCGAGATCTGATTCATACTTATTCTCTAGATATTATTTTCATCCAAGAGACTAACCTGTCTATTAAGAGAATGATGAGTGTGGCTCCTAGGATTTGGGCTAGAAGTCAGTGCCAATGTATTGGAGATAAGGGAAATTCTGGAGGTATTGCATGTCTCTAGGACTCGAGAAAAGTCGCTTCTACATTGTGGATTTCTAGAAATTCCTCTTTGTCTTGTGTGGCCTCAAGTTTGGAATCAGGTGAAGTTATCCTATTTTCTAATGTGTATGCTCCTTCTGATTTTCAAGGAAAGTTTTTGTTATGGTCCCATATTAGGATGGTCAGGGCCCTTGGTCCTTATCTTCCTTGGATTTTAGATAGGGATTTTAATGTTATTTTAAGCATGGATGATAAAAGGGTAGGATTAGCTATACTTTATTAGTCTTCTAAGTTGTTTAAGGAGAATGTTGACTTTTTGAATCTTGTGGACATAAGACCATCTAATGATAATTTTACCTGGAATTATAGGAGGTAGGTTTCTGATGCCATTTGTGAAAGGCTTGATAGGTTTTTTGGTGTCTAATTTTTGGGTTGGAGATAGCTGGAACACTAGCTCTAACATTTTGGATTGGAGAGGTTTAGACCATTGGCTGATCAAACTTTTTGCTTCTCTCTTTGGGACCTCCAAAAATCTTTCATTTAAATTTCAAATCATGTGGCTCCGTGACTCTTCTCTGCATGAGTTGGTTGTTGATTGGTGTGTTTTGGGGATGCCTGCATTTGGGACTGCAATGTATTCCTTTTCCAAGCATCTCTAGTTTGTCAAGTATAAGTTGAAGAAGTGGAATAGGAATTACTTTGGTAATGTTTTCAGAGCCAAGAAAAGATGACATCATCCATGAACCATCAATAGTAAAACTATGAGTTCATGAGAGGAAGAAGAGAGAGAACATGAATACATACTTTGGTGATCCATGAGAAGAAAGGTGAAGAAGATAGAAATCATGGACATCTCACCCCTAAAAAATAGGTGATCCATGGAGAGAAGGACATTGAAAATCTTGCCCCTAGAGCGTGTTCAGGTGATCCATGTAAAGAGAGAGAGAGAGAGAACACCGTTAGTTCCACTCAACCTCATGCGCATGTGTGCAAGTGAGGTTCTAAGCACCTCATAGGAGTCTAAGCCTGAGTACGCTACAACTTGTATAGAATGTATAGTACAAGTATCAAGAAAGGTGTGACATCCAGCTCTAAGAGTCTGTGCTCTGGTTCTAAGAATAATCACTCCCCATAAAAAAAGAGTGGTGTCATCTCTCTCTAAGAGACCATGCTCTGGTTCTGAGAATGACCCACTGTACAAGAGAAGAAAAAGTGAAGACATCTCTCTCTAAGAGACCGTGCTCTGGTTTCGAGAATGACCCACTATACAAGAGAAAAGTGATGACATCTTTCTCTACGAGGCTTCCCTTTGGTTCCAAGAATGTCTCACTGTACAAGAAAAGTGATGGCATGTTTCTCTAAGAGACTTCCCTCTGGTTCCAAGAATGTCCCACTATACAAGAAAAGTGATGACATGTTGCTCTAAGAGGCTTCCCTTTGGTTCCAAGAATGTCTCATTGAATAATGCATGAGAGAAGTATAGTACAAAGGAGTAGTTTGGGTGCCTCCCCCCCTTAAGATGTCAACATAGGTTGATGTTGATATCCTAAGGAAATAAGAACAAGGATACCTACCTCCATCACAAAGAAGATATCTGCTAGCCAACAATGTCATAAATCCCAGTAAGAGAGTGAACACTCTTCAAAAAAGGATAAGATAGTTGAAAAGAGATATCTTGCTCTTGTTGATGATATAGCATCGGTAGAAATCCTATAGGCCAACTCAACAAGATCAAATGTATGAATGGCCTATTGGCCTTACACATTTGATGAATCTATAAACTTATATTAATCCTTTAATATCTATATTAAGTCACATATGCATTATCAGGTTTAATGATTAAACATACATTATCGAGTTTGACTTATCGGATTTGTTTCAAAGGGTCTGACTTTTGGTTAAAGTTCGCCACCCCTCATTTGAAGGAAAGGTATGTGCACAAAGATGGTGGTCAAAAAAGTGGACACCACCCAAAAAAAACATGGAAAAACAAGTAGTGCATACGGGGTTCTAAAATTTGAAATGATCGCGTACGCGCTTAGGTTTGTTGTTCCCAAGCCTAGAGAAGGTAGTGCATACATGCTACCTCTAGGAAAATGAGCACATACACGATACTTATAGGAAAATGAGTGCATATGCGCTAATAATCCCAAAATAACTGCATACGTGGTACCTGTCAAAAAAAGTTTTAAAAAAAATCTGGGTCTTATTTTCCAGTGAAAAGTGCATTTTTAGTTTGTTTTTTCTTCATTTTCTCTCCTAAAGCGTGAACGGGGTGCTAGATTTCTCCTCCAGACACTATGGTTCAAGGTTAGTTTTTGTTAATTTTTGTCTTTCTTTCCCATTTGTTCAATTTGTTTTACATTTTGAATTTAATTTCATTAATTTTGATTAGGTTTCTTCACTTTTTGTTTCAAAAACCAGATTCTTCTAATCCACAACAAGAACAACCAAATGGACCTCCTGAAAACTCACAAGATACACCCCCAATTCCTCCTTTTGACCAGACACCTGAAACACAGGAGCAATTAATTAATTAGTTAGGACAAAATACATCTAAAATCAATAGATTGATTATTAAATTGAAAACATCCGAACTTGAGCATCATTAATCCCTCACCACTAGCCTAGAAACATTAGCTAGTGGTGCCATAGCCGTTTCCACACAAATTACCAAATGGGGAAAATTTAGGGATAGGTTTTGTCAATTCTATGCCAATGGGCTATCATATGAGGGAGTAAAAAAAATAAATATTAGTAAACAACAAATATTTGCCCTTTTCATTGATCCCAAAATTGGTTAGTCATTACCACTTAATACAAAGAGGTTTCCCATACATTGGTGTACCAATGTGCAGATGAAGAATCTTTTTTGGCAGAGGTGGTGGATGGTCTTTGATGATCCACCTTGTAATAATTATGAGGTTCCATTATATTTTTTGAGAAAAGTATATTGTGATTTTGTGCTCAATGTGCATCCAAATTATTTTGACATGAGAGAGTTCCATGGTAGAGGTGGTGGCTCTGCCCAAGATAGACCTAGAGCCTGTAGGAGATTACCCGCAGAGAGTCACCACCCCCTAGCAACCAAACTCAAGGTGCATCATGCTGTCCCAGTAGAGATGAAAGATTTGATGGAGCTACAAAATCTTCAAGCAGCCACAACATTGACTGGTGCCATCATCCGGCATGGGATGTCATTAGCACACCCTAATGTATTGGATGATGAGCCATTAGTTGCTCCAAGTGGTGATAGAGAGCCCATCCAACATATGTGTGTCAGTTGCCTGAGGATATGCATGAGGATAGATGATGTAGCTGGTGCAGATGGATCCACATCAAATCCATGCACAATTTGTGGGAGTAGATGTCAGGCCCGCATGACTAAGGATTTCATGTTGATAGATGAGTTGATGGACACGGTGTTTTCCCATGAGCAACAGACACAGGTGTGTTGATTTGAATTCATAGCATTTTATCTATTAGTCACTTTAAATTTGTAATTGCATTAATGAATTTTCATTTATACATCGATTTAAATTGAGATAAATAATATGCATTTCAGGATGCAGTAGTGGTATCCCATACTCCTTCCCCAGTTACTATAGCTGCAACTTTGATGCCTGAGGTATAAATTTTGTATTATGTTAAAATAGAATAGTACACTTTGAATTCAAAAAAATACAAGATATACTAACTATCTTTAATGATTGGTCCAATTTTTGGCTTGTAGGTGTTGACAGGGGACCAAATGTCCCAGATTTATGACATCATGCTCTCAGTGATCGATTTTGGCCTACAAGGCTATATGGTATCATATTTTGTACAACCCTTTTTATGTATTGTTTTGATGGAATATAGAAGTCATTTCATTTTAGATTTTTAAAACTATGTTTAATACATTATCTGTACTACTATCTCATGTTAATTTTGTTTTTTTAGGGTACCCCCTTTGCGTCTAGGGCTCGTCCTAAGAAAAAGAATTCTCTGAAGATGCCAAAGCATGGGAAATAGGTAATTGAACACATTTTTAGTTGTACAATTGTTTGAAAATGTTGAAATCAAGTATCAGCTGGGGTTTGTAGATTGATTAGTGTTTGTTTGTCTATTTTATATATATAATGGTCATTGAGCTATGTGGATTTGTTGAATGCACCTGATTCGCCTGTGGATCAAGAGAGGGAGGAGGTATGTATCTCTACTTTATTTTCTTGATTTCATGATTATATACACGCATACATGTGACTTGTGATATATTATAATCTTATAATATTTTCATACATGAAATATCCATACCTATTTCATCAATGATGAACCCTCCTCTGTGCACTGGAGAAGCATCTCAGGATTTGGTACACTTTTGTTTGATATATTACATTAATTATTTTTTACCTAAAATACCTATCATTATATTAATTGTATTTAATCTTTGAACATTTTTTATATAGATAATAGTGACAGTTTCTCCATCGATGGTGAGCCATCCTCAGTCCATTGGAGAAGCATCTCAGACACATGTACATCATTGTTCTCTATATTATAGCTTGTAAGTGTTTTTTATATATGTATGTTAGTACATTGTATTAATTGTACATTTAATATACAATAGACCCCTTCGTGGTACAACCATAATGCAGATCCATTTAAGTATGTCTTCAAGAAAACTCCAAAGAGTGACAAGGAAAGGGGAGAGAAGACATTAGCTCCTAGATTAGCCGATGAGGTAATCTACATTTCAATTGCAAATGAATTATAGTTAAATGCATAGTTATGTTGTTAATTGTGAACTATTTTCTACAAACAAATTCTAACTTGGCTTTTGAATTGTGGTTTTTGAACCATCTACAGAGCCACGTACTGCATCGAAGAGGCTTGATTTTGATGATCCACCATAAATTTAGGATCATATAGTGTTATTTTTGGTCTTAGAATGATCAATACATGTAGATATATTCTAGATTTTTATTGTATATCGATTTGGACATGGCATATGGCACATTTTTGTAATACTTGTATTGACTTGGCAGACATGCCTTTTTTTAATATATAAATGTCGATATTCAATCCAATAAATGTGTACTAAGTTCATTATTTTGTATTCGTTGTATTTAGTGGTTGTCCTTTTATAAATTTAATTGATCATTTGCCTATGGAATCAATAATATGAATATAAACAACAAAAATATATGATATAAAACATTGCAATCGTGGAATATGATTTGATAAAATTTCTAAAATGTTGAATCAACCCTATAAAACTCCTTGTATTTAGTTCATTATTGTGTATTCACTATATTTGGTGGCTTCCCTTTTATAAATTTAAATGAACATTTTCATATGTAATCAACAATATGAATATAAACAACAAAAATCTACAATATGAATATAAACAACAATATGTGTTTGGTGCGAGAGAACCCTCACTCTTGCAATGGTCAAATTTTGTTCATCATGTGCACAAACCGACACTGCGAGCGCATTTGGGTGGGAAATTTTACGCCAAGCATGCCCCTGTTGTGCATCCCAAAGCATTGGAACGTCGAGAGTCATACAATACCGGTGTGATCTCTCAAGTGTCCTGAGTCCAAAAAAATGTCAAAATTTGACGGATTGTTTCTTAAAATCCACGACACATATGGTCGATCCATTTGAACCTATGGGGTCGAGTGAGGCTCCTCTACAATTGCCTATCTCGGTTTTTGATGACTTAGAGCCATTTTCAATTGGTAGCATTTTTCGCCTGCTACAAAAACCGTCTGTTGCATGCAATGCAAAGTTGCAGGATTGGCTAGAATTGATTTGGTTTGTTGTGTGCACAAACCGACTTCATGAGAATGTCTGGGTGGGAAGGTTTATGCTAGGCTTGCCCCTGTCATGCATCAAAAATCACCATAACGTCAAGAGTCATACCGTACCGGGGCAATCTCTCCAGTGCCCTGAGTCCAAACAATTGTCAAAATTTGACAGACTGTTTCTTCAAATCCAGGACACACATGGTTGATCCATTTGAACCTATGGGGTCATGTGAGGATCTTATACAATGGCCTATCTCAGTTTTTGATGACTCAAAGCCATTTTCAATTGGTAGCATTTTTTCGTCTCTTGCAAAAACCATCAGTTGCATGCAATGCAAAGTTGTAGGATTGGATAGAATTGATTCGGCTTGTCCTGTGGACAAACCAATGTCACAAGCACATTTAGGTGGGAAGGTTTATGATAGGCATGCCCCTATCATGCATCCCAAAGCATCAGAACGTCGAGAGTCATACTGTATTGGGGCGATCTCTCGAGTGCCATGAGTCCAAAAAATAGTCAAAATTTGACGGACTGTTTCTTCCAATATAGGACACATATGGTCGATCCATTTGAACTTGTGGGGTCATGTGAGGCTCCTCTATATTGTCCTATCTTGGTTTTTGATGACTCAAAGCCATTTTCAATTGGTAGCATTTTTTTGCCTGCTGCAAAAACCGTCAGTTGCATGCAATGCAAAGTTGCAGTATTGGCTAGAATTGATTCGGTTCATTGTGTGCACAAGTCGACATCATGAGTGCATCTGGGTGGGAAGATTTCTGCTAGGCATGCCCCTGTCATACATCAAAAAGAACCGGTACATCGAGAGTCATACTGTACCATGGCGATCTCTCAAGTGTCGTGAGTCCAAAAAATTGTCAAAATTTGATGGACTATTTTTTCAAATCTAGGACACATATGGTTGATCCGTTTGAACCCGTGGGGTTGCGTGAGGCTCCTTTACAATGGCCTATCTCATTTTTTTACGATACGAAGCCATTTTCAATTGGTATCATTTTTTCACCTGCTGCAAAAACCGTCAGTTGCATGCAATGGAAAGTTGCAGGATTGGCTAGAATTGTTTCAACTTGTCCTAATTGCATACCAAAAATAAAATATGACGTACAAAAAAATGAACCAAAAAGAATACTTGCAAAAAAATTAACTCAAAAAATCACCAGAATCCACTAGGTCAGATTCATGGTCAAAATCCACTGATGTCTCCATCTGGCTCAATTGTAGTGCTTTGGGAATTTGATATGAATCAATGGGAACCAATGGTCTACAAGACCATTTGTCAACCCACTCTTGTGATTCACATTCTTCCCACAAATAATACATGCATGAGGAGCAAAAGCATACCATCTATCTTGTATAAATTACCAGTGAACTTGAATTTGAACTCATAAATGAGTGCATGTCACTCGATCTTGCAACTGTACAACAATCTAGAAAACTTCCAATGTTAGATTCAGTGATCAACCAAAAATATCTACGAACCATTGATGTACCTAGATTAACTGGACCCATCGTAGACTTACACCATCGCACAATTATTTATGCATCTATCAACTCAGCGCCACCTTCGTACTTTAATTCTTCTCTAGTTAGGGCTCTTTTCACACATGCTCCTGCACTATCATGCTCTCCCTTACCATGTCCAGCCTCAGTGAAATTCCAAAAACATTGTACACCGCTTGTCATATAAATCTTTGTCAACGAATAAAACATCCTTGCATTCTTGAATTGTGTGGTGCAATTATCTGACCATATTAAGTGTCGGTTGTATCGTATGTTCCTTTCCCTTAAACTATCATAGAAAACTTTAAAGCATCCTTGTACAAACTCCAATGAATGAGTACGATCATAACTTATGTAGAAGTGTTACTCTCTTAGAATCTTTCTATCCTCCTCTGTGCTATCATCTCCATGCATGAATGTTATGTGTACAAAAATAGAAACTTGTGTAGAGTGATAATACATAAATTGCTCTTCATTTTAATGTTTAGTGTAGAATTTTCACCAAAATCAACTATAGAGACAATGGTGCCAAGTGGAAATGTGTCCTTACATAACTTGAGTTGCTCATCTAACCATCAAGCTCTATGTGTATGCATTATGTACTCATAAACTAGTTTCTCCTGAAACATTTTCATAAATTCAACTACACATATATCATTTTTCACTAGCTCACATCTCTTCAAATCTTTTCCATCTTTAACTCCATATGTGTTTATCTTGTATTTTCTGAAAGAAACTAGTTTCGTACCAATTTCATGTGTGCTCTCCAAATCTATGAATCTTGGTAAACATTGCAAACCACGACATATAGAATAAGAACCTTCCAACAAGGCATCTTATAATAAATGTAACCATCATGTCTATTACATAACACACTTGAAATAAATTATCTTATCGACTTAGGAGGTGCTTGTATATTGCATTCCTGCAAAACATCGTTAGTGTGCAAAGTAGAATAAATATGATGAAAAATATCATAGTGCATGGAAAATTCAATATGAATCCTACAACAACACGTGGTGCATACATGATTAATCTTAATATAAAAAGGTTTTGCCATTTCAAAAAATCTTTGAGAAATTCTTATTTGAGGAAACTTGTGAAGGAATCTTTCATAAAATTTAGTTTGAGTCATATCCAAATAGTGTTTGGCATGTGGCTCATGATATATAGACCCAATTCGCCCTCTAACAACATCTCTTTGGTTGGGCGAAACTCTTGTGTTGTCATGCCAATTTTTTTCAAATAATGTTCTTAGTGCATCAACAACAACCTTGACTTTGCGTGGTAGTCTACCCAAGAATGCCCAAAGAGAATTATTGTTAGGTTCCTCTATTTTTTCCCACCTCTTTAATGCTTTACTTAATGTTGTTCTACTATCGTTTAATGACTTACTTGTTTTTCTTATCAAATGATCTTTTTTTATTTTCTTGCTCACTATGGTTGATGTAATGACATGTCGAGTAGCATTAGAATCTTTAGTACGTGATTTTGAACCAATAGATTGAATTGCATCAAATAGATTTCTCACAATAGTTCTTTCACTGTTACTATCAGACGATCTTAGGCCTATAATTTTCATTGTCTCTATAAAATTCAAATTTTTAATCATTTGAACAATTAATTGACATCTTACGGTTTAATTTAAATTTTTTAAATAGTTTTGCCATATTATTTTAACCATTCTCCTACAAGTTCGTTTATTCATTTTATTGGGCATTGTCTTTAATATATTCTCATCAATGTCAATTAGATACTTTGGTTTCCTAGGAATGATTCTAGGAGGTGTTAACATCGGTGCATTATGTACATGGGTGAATTCACAAAGCTGGTTCCCACTTTTGCTAACAAAGGAATTTGGCGAAAGTGGGGACTTCGATTTTCTCGGTGTTCGAGAGAAATGGCAATGTTCGCTCGGACTACCCTTGGGAGTCCGAGCGAACCCAACTGCGGACCTGGATTCGCTCGAACCACGGGTAACTTTTGGGTTTGAGCGAACCCACTTTAATATTAATATTTTAATGGGTTCGAGCGAATCCCCCATTTGCTCGAACCCTTTTCAGTTAGGGTTTTTTTAAAATTTTATAAATAGCGAAAATGACAGGTAAAAGGTCATTATCAAATTTGTCTTTTTCTGTCTGGTGGGGGTTGGATCGAACCAGTCGTCAGCATCACGTCACCGAGCTTTTTCTGCAGCAGTTAGCATCTTTCCTATTTTAGTTTTCGACCTTTATTATATCAAGTGCACAAAATAACCCTTTGTTTGGTTTAATAATGTCTTTTTTTATTAAATTTGTAAATAATTTGTTTGTTAATTTATTTTTTTAATTAAATAATTGTATATAGTTATTGTTTTTCAACATTTTAGAAAAATGTTTGATAATTTATTGTTTTTCATTATTTTAGAAAAATGTTTGATAATTTAATGTTTTGACTGAAATGTGTCAATTTGTTTTTAAAATAACATAATTGTATAGATGTATATTTTTTTCAACATTTTAAAAAATTGTTATGAAAAACATAGAAAACTAAGGTAGTAAATCAGAACTTAGAAAAACATTAGCAAAAAAAGAAAATTAGAAAAATTTTGCAAACGTAAATATAATAAATTAAACGTTAGAAAAATTAATAAATTTTAATTTAAATAAACATTAGAAAATTTAGATAACAAATTTAAACAAATTAGACAAAATGAATTTCCTCTACAATGTGACCCATTTTCACATCCTATTACATGCACAACATGACCCCTTAAGACCACATATGCCCTGATGACACTATACGTTCCCTTAGGAGGTCATAGAGGATCACATATACCATACTAGTGTACATGTATGACATTCCCTTTAGGATCACATCTAGTGTCCTAAGGGGTCATACGTGGTCCTAAGGGGTCACACATGTGTTATAACACATGCGTGACCCCTTAGAACCGCATATGACCCCTTATAAAATTGTAGTGTGAACGACATACCCCTTAATCCATCAAATAATGTCTTAACACATGCGTGACCCATTAAAACCGCATATGACCCTTTATAAAATCCTAGTTTGAACGACATACCCCTTAGTCCATCACATAGTGTCTTAAGGGGTCGTATGTGGTCCTAAGGGGTCATGCATAAATTAACACATGCGTGACCCCTTAGTAGGTCACATAGGACCCCTTATAACATCCTACTGTACATATGACATTCCCCTTAGGATCACATAGTGTCCTAAGGGGTCATATGTGGTCCTGAGGGGTCATGCATGTATTATAACATATGCATGACCCCTTAGAACCGCATATGACCCCTTATAAAATCCTAGTGTGAATGACATACCCCTTAGTCCATCACATAGTGTCTTAAGGGGTCGTATGTTGTCCTAAGGGGTCACGCATGCATTAACACATGCGTGACCCTTAGTAGGTCACATATGACCCCTTAGAAAATCCTAGCGTGAATGACATACCCCTTAGTTCATCACATAGTGTCTTAAGGGGTCGTATGTGGTCCTAAGGGGTCACACATGCATTGACACATGAGTGACCCCTTAGTAGGTCACATATGACCCCTTATAACATCCTACTATACATATGACATTCCCCTTAGGATCATATAGTGTCCTAAGGGGTCATATGTGGTTAGAACCACATATGACCCCTTATAAAATCCTAGTGTGAATGACATACCCCTTAGTTCATCACATAGTGTCTTAAGGGGTAGTATGTGGTCCTAAGGGGTCACGTATGCATTGACACATGCGTGACCCCTTAGTAGGTCACATATGATGCCTTATAACATCCTACTGTACATATGACATTCCCCTTAGGATCATATAGTGTCCTAAGGGGTCATATGTGGTTAGAACCACATATGACCCCTTATAAAATCCTAGTGTGAACGACATACCCCTTAGTTCATCACATAGTGTCTTAAGGGGTTGTATGTGGTCCTAAGGGGTCACACATACATTGACACATGCGTGACTCCTTAGTAGGTCACATATGACCCCTTATAACATCCTACTATACATATGACATTCCCCTTAGGATCACATAGTATCCTAAGGAGTCATATGTGGTCCTAAGGGGTCATGCATGTGTTATAACATATGCATGACCCCTTAGAACCGCATATGATCCCTTATAAAATCCTAGTGTGAATGACATACCCCTTAGTCCATCACATAGTGTCTTAAGGGGTCGTATGTTGTCCTAAGGGGTCATGCATGCATTAACACATGCGTGACCCCTTAGTAGGTCACATATGACCCCTTCTAACATCCTAGTGTACATATGACATTCCCCTTAGGATCATATAGAGTCCTAAGGGGTCATATGTGGTTAGAACCACATATGACCCCTTATAAAATCCTAGTGTGAACGACATACCCCTTAGTTCATCACATAGTGTCTTAAGGGGTCGTATGTGGTCCTAAGGGGTCACGCATGCATTGACACATGCGTGACCCCTTAGTAGGTCACATATGACCCCTTATAACATCCTAATGTACATATGACATTCCCCTTAGGATCATATAGTGTCCTAAGGGGTCATATGTGCTTAGAACCACATATGACCCCTTATAAAATCCTATTGTGAATGACATACCCCTTAGTTCATCACATAGTGTCTTAAGGGGTCGTATGTGGTCCTAAGGGGTCACACATGCATTGACACATGCGTGACCCCTTAGTAGGTCACATATGACCCCTTATAACATCCTACTGTACATATGACATTCCCCTTAGGATCACATAGTCATATGTGGTCCTGAGGGTTCATGCATGTGTTATAACATATGCATGACCCATTATAACCACATATGACCCCTTATAAAATCCTAGTGTGAATGACATACCCCTTAGTCCATCACATAGTGTCTTAAGGGGTCGTATGTTGTCCTAAGGGGTCACACATGCATTAACACATGCTTGACCCCTTAGTAGGTCACATATGACCCCTTATAACATCCTACTATACATATGACATTCCCCTTAGGATCATATAGTGTCCTAAGGGGTCATATGTGGTTAGAACCACATATGACCCCTTATAAAATCCTAGTGTGAATGACATACCCCTTAGTTCATCACATAGTGTCTTAAGGGGTCATGCATGCATTGACATATGCGTGACCCCTTAGTAGGTCACATATGACCCCTTATAACATCCTAATGTACATATGACATTCCCCTTAGGATCATATAGCTTCCTAAGGAGTCATATGTGGTTAGAACCACATATGACCCCTTATAAAATCCTAGTGTGAACGACATACCCCTTAGTCCATCACATAGTGTCTTAAGGGGTCGTATGTTGTCCTAAGGGGTCACGCATGCATTAACACATGTGTGACCCCTTAGTAGGTCACATATGACCCCTTATAACATCCTACTGTACATATGACATTCCCCTTAGGATCATATAGTGTCCTAAGGGGTCATATGTGGTTAGAACCACATATGAACCCTTATAAAATCCTAGTGTGAACGACATACCCCTTAGTTCATCACATAGTGTATTAAGGGGTTGTATGTGGTCCTAAGGGGTCACACATGCATTGACACATGTGTGACCCCTTAGTAGGTCACATATGACCCCTTATAACATCCTACTGTACATATGACATTTCCTATGTGTCCTAAGGGGTCATATGTGGTCCTAAGGGCTCATGCATGCATTAACACATGCGTGACCCCTTAGTAGGTCACATATGACCCCTTATAACATCCTACTATACACATATGACATTCCCCTTAGGATAATATAGTGTCCTAACATATGACGTGTTAGGTCTCTCTATTCTTGAATTTTTTATGTATGTCAAAGATTTAAATATGTACACGTGTTAGATCTCTCTATCTCTCTGAAATATATGTTATCTCTAGATCTGAAATATATGTTCTCTCTCTCTCTCACTGAAATATTTGAAATTTTTACATGTATTTTTTGAAAATGAAAATGATCTCTCCCTCTCATGAAGATTTATATGTATATAATCTCTGTCTCTCTCTCTCATGAAAATGATCTCTCTCTCTGTTTGCTTACGTATTTATTTTAACTTTATGACATGTACCTAGATAGATGGCATCCCAGGATATACCTTCGCAGGCTCCTGATCAGGATCCACCTGTGCAAGCTCCACATCAGGAGCCACCACAGCAGGATCCTCCACAGTAGGATCCTCCACAGTAGGATCCCCCCTTGCCCGACATTGCTACTATTTTTCATTATAGTGATCGGGAGTTGCATAGGTTGAGGGCCATACTAGATGACCCTCGTACTGATGGCATGTACAAGAGTACATGCACGTCCATTTTTGACAGTTTGCAGACATTGAGGGACCACTTAGTATCTCATACCTCATTCTCACCTGAGGCTATAGAGGATATATATAGACAGTTGAGGAGTGAGGTGAGGGGTCCTCATTCTTTTGCTGATGTGGTGGGGGTGGTCTCGAAGGAGACCATCAAGGAGAGATGCTTCCCACAATATCAGGAGAAGAGTAAGGTGAGGGGCTATCAGGTTACTAGATGTATCGACCCACAGGTTGCATCACTGATTTACCCACAATTCTTAGCTGCCCATGGTCGTTATCCTAATAATGACCAGATTCCATTATACTTTGCATAGTAGGTATTTTCTAAGGTTCATTGTCAGATGAAACCAAACTACCTTGATATTCCAAGATATTATGGACAGGGGAGGGGCAGGATTGCTGATAAAGATGCATATCGTAGGCATGATAGAGCTCCACCTAGACATAGGGACCTTGTTGGTCAGAGATTTCCTGCAGTAGTCCTAGCCATGGCACCCATAGGGGATCACGTTGTGATTTCTTCTCAGAGAGAAGAAATTGATAGGACAGGGTGGGCAGATATATGATGAGTCAACCACATTCACGATCATCCACAGATCATGCATCTTCTAGTCATGGGGGAGCTTCAGATTCAGATGATCGGTATATTTCTACTGGCATCCCCTCCCCAGATGAGGTAGTAGCTATAGTCGAAGGTAGTAGACATGTATAGATGTCACAGTATTTAGTGAAGAGGGGAAAACAGATTTGAAAGGTAAACTGATCAAAACATAATGAAATAAACATGCAGAATGCTAAAATATCATTAAAAGACCATTTCACCTTGCTATTTTACCTTCTCCTTCAGATTGAGCTTGATGAAGTGAAGGCGCCTCTTGATAATGCTCCACCTAATGTGCTCCTTTGATTGCTGGATGTGGATGGCTCTCCAATATTGTGCACAAATGATAAGGATGAGATGATCAAGTTACCAAGATGATTTCCTGGGCTCGAAAGGGTAGCATAAGCTTACTGGATTTCAAGATGTTTTGAATGAAGGGATGGAACCCTATTTTATAAGAAGAGGGGAGGAAAATGAATGGCTAGGATGAATTCAAGATGAAGGGCTAAGATTTACTTGTAAGCTCACACAAGGTCCAAGAGAGGGTGTGGAGACCAAGAAATATGCCTTAAAGGCATTTCGTATCTCCACACTCTACAAGATGCATTGGAGGAATTAAAAATTCTCCAAAAATGGATATTATGGGGATTAGAAGAATAAAAAGGAATTAAAAATTCCTTGGGAGAGGGAAATGCCTAGAGGAATGTGAGATTTCAAAAATCTTACATTCATCTAGAAAAAGAGCATTTAAAGCTAGTGGTTAGATGAAAGGACAAAGAGTTGACTTTGTGGCTAATCATGATGATTAGCCATTAACAACTCATTAGGAGGGGGATTAGAGGAAATGTTAGGTGGGATTTATATTTGTAGGAGAATTTGACTAGGAGAGAGAATGAGTAGAGGGAATAAAAAATAAGAAGAATAATATTAAGTGAGTTTAGGGAGTTTCTAGACGAATTTATTAGGTTAATGATGAATTAAGAAGATGATTTGTAGGAATCCTATAGGTTAACTAATTAATTGAAATTAATTAGCTAAGAGGAAGATTTGTGAGGATTTGATTTTTTAGAAGAATAAAGAAGGGGATTGATTTATTAAATAAATCAATCATATGCTATAGTGACAATATTAATTATATTTAATTAATATTGAGAAGAATTTTAATTCACATAATTAATTAATTAATTATGTGAGGAATTAAAAATAATCAAAATAATTAATAAAAATGAAGAGGGGAAAACATATTTGAAAGGTAAACTGATCAAAACATAATGAAATAAACATGGAGAATGCTAAAATATCATTAAAAGACCATTTCACCTTGCTATTTTACCTTCTCCTTCAGATTGAGCTTGATGAAGTGAAGGTGCCTCTTGATAATGCTCCACTTGATGTGCTCCTTTGATTGCTGGATGTGGATGGCTCTCCAATATTGTGCACAAATGATAAGGATGAGATGATCAAGTTGCCAAGATGATTTCCTGGGCTCAAAAGGGTAGCATAAGCTTACTAGATTTCAAGATGTTTTGAATGAAGGGATGGAACCCTATTTTATAGGAAGAGGGGGGGAAAATGAATGGCTAGGATGAATTCGAGATGAAGGGATAAGATTTACTTGTAAGCTCACACAAGGTCCAAGAGAGGGTGTGGAGACCAAGAAATATGCCTTAAAGGCATTTCGTATCTCCACACTCTACAAGATGCATTGGAGGAATTAAAAATTCTCCAAAAATAGATATTATGGGATTAGAAGAATAAAAAGGAATTAAAAATTCCTTGGGAGAGGGAAATGCCTAGAGGAATGTGAGATTTCGAAAATCTTACATTCATCTAGAAAAAGAGCATTTAAAGCTAGTGGCTGGATGAAAGGACAAAGAGTTGACTTTGTGGCTAATCATGATGATTAGCCATTAACGACTCATTAGGAGGGGGATTAGAGGAAATGTTAGGTGGGATTTATATTTTAAGGAGAATTTGACTAGGAGAGAGAATGAGTGGAGGGAATAAAAAATTAGAAGAATAATGTTAAGTGAGTTTAGGGAGTTTCTAGACGAATTTATTAGGTTAATGATGAATTAAGAAGATGATTTGTAGGAATCATGTAGGCTAACTAATTAATTGAAATTAATTAGCTAAGAGGAAGATTTGTGAGGATTTTATTTTTTAGAAGAATAAAGAAAGGGATTGATTTATTAAATAAATCAATCATATGCTATAGGGACAATATTAATTATATTTAATTAATATTGAGAAGAATTTTAATTAGCATAATTAATTAATTAATTATGTGAGGAATTAAAAATAATCAAAATAATTATTTTTAAGTGTCTACATTTAGCCGAGGACCTACTACATGCTTATAGTTTTATTTCATCTCGACTTGGGATACCATTGGCTGATGTTAGAGAGGAGATTCTCAGAGATGGTCAGGCTATAGCGGCATCGATGCATACCTCGAGGCAATCACAACATTCTCATCACTCTATGCATGCTCCAGGCACTGACCCACCTACAGATCACTCTATTGTTGCAGAGGAGGAGCTACGAGCTGAACAACTCCATATCACAGATGAGAGCCGGTTGGATTCATTTGAGGAGGAGATACGAGCTGATTAGGTACATATCACAGATGAGGGTTTGGACTGATTTGAGGATCAGCTGAGAGATTTGAGCCATACTGGATTTATGGACATGCTACTATAGTCAAACACTTCATCCACGATGCCCACTCATCTAGTTAGCCCCTTGCACTCCTCAATGATACGTATAGCTAGAGAGAGATATGCAGGCACGAGTGATGTTGTTGATATGATCACGGGATAGGATCAAACTATACAACCTACTCTAGGTGATACACAGGTATGTACATGTACATGTGCATTTAAATTTTTAGAAGATATGTATACATGTTGCAAATTTGTACTTGATAAATCTATATATATAGATCATGTTTAATGAATAATCTAGAGTTCTAAGTTTTAATTTGTAGATCATTTAAATTGATTGTGGACTAATCCTTAAATTGACACTTAGCTCATGTCACTCCTTCCTTGAGCTCTGAGAATGTGCGTAGGAGCGATTCTTTAGATGCTGTTAGTGTACAGGTTAGTTATGGTTTTTGGCACATATATGTACATGTATGTATGTACATGCACGTTACAATTTATATTTAAATTTTTATTTAACTCTACTTGGGTTTGATGTACATGCACATCTAGAGAGATAGATATATTATATTTAATATTTAAATAAATTCTACTTTTGCAGGACTCCCCCTCAGATGGTCGCTCAGTTCATAGCTGACATGATCCCTGTTGATTTGCTCCAGACTTTATAGCTCATTTACATTTATCTTTTTATATACTTTCATATTATATATATTCATGTACGTACATGGAGTTTAGACTCTAGATTATACTTTATACTTGGTTTGTGTTTGACTCTAGATTATACTTTATACTTTATACATGGAGTTTAGACTCTAGATTATACTTTATACCTGGTTTGTGTTTGACTCTAGATTATACTTTATACATGGAGTTTAGACTCTAGATTATACTTTATAAGTTTTATACATGTTCGATTATATTAGATTTATACATGTTTGATTATATTAGATTTATACATGATGTTTGATTAGATTAGATTTAAATAAATGTTTGATTAGATTGCATATCTCATGCATGTACAACGAAGTTTAGACTCTAGATTATACTTTATACCTGGTTTGTGTTTGATCAGATCATACATGTTTGATTATATTAGATTTATACATGTTTGATTAGATTAGATTTAAATACATGTTTGATTTTCAAACAAAAGAGTATGTATGATTATACATGTTTTAAGATTTTCAAACAAAAGAGTATGTATGAAATGAACAAACTAAACTTAAAAGGTCATGTATTGAATAGTTCACATGGTATGTATATTACATAGGTATGTATATTGTAGGTATGTGAGCTTCTAGGTATGTATATTGTAGTTAAATAGTTCACAATGTATGTACATGTCCTAATTCCATATTAAATATCAATTTTACAAATGTACATATTATATTCTAATAAAAATATGCATTTTTTAATTAAATACAAATACAATTACATACAATTAAACATGCACATTTAAATACATCCTAATTTGATATAATGTATAAATAAACTTAAAATATATTTATCCTTTAGTTTCAAAACCAGTTACTTGAGATCTAGAATTTATCTTGATTATATTAGATTTATACATGTTTGATTAGATTAGATTTAAATACATGTTTGATTTTCAAACAAAAGAGTATGTATGATTATACATGTTTCAAGATTTTCAAACAAAAGAGTATGTATGAAATGAACAAACTAAACTTAATAGGTCATGTATTGAATAGTTCACATGGTATGTATATTACATAGGTATGTATATTGTAGGTATGTGAGCTTCTATGTATGTATATTGTAGTTAAATAGCTCACAACATGTACATGTCCTAATTCCATATTAAATATCAATTTTACAAATGTACATATTACATTCTAATTTAAATATGCATTTTTTAATTAAATACAAATACAATTACATACAATTAAACATGCACATTTAAATACATCCTAATTTGATATAATGTATAAATAAACTTAAAAAATATTTATCCTTTAGTTTCAAAACAAGTTACTTGAGATCTAGAATTTATCTTGAGTACATTAAAATTCAATTCATGTTGGCTGAACCACATGTGTACTTTGGATTACTAAATGTATATATAGTTCATACCACATCAAGTGGTTCACAACACTCTTCAATAACACTTAATATTTTGTCATGATCTTCACTATCCAGTCTCCACTTTTGAGACCGCCCTCGACGTGGAACTGTTTGAAGAATTAGGCCAACATCAATGACCAAGTGACTATACTGATATACCTTGTTGTCAATTTGATATTTAGTGAAATGAATCCCATGTTGAACAATTTTAACTTGTTTGAAATATGTCCCTTGCACTACAACTGATCCTGCATGTACATGTATATAAGAAACGTGAGAAATTAAAAAATTTCACATAAGCGATTTGTACATGTACATATTCAAATCAGAACTCAAACCCATGGGAAATGACATTCCATCACTCATCTCAGATTTTGATAACTTCTTTCTCTCTTCTATGCAACGCAATAAATAATAACTAACACCTTCTATATTTCCATCTTTTGCTATGACTACAAAAATATCTACTGCAATTTGACACAAGTTAAATAAATTCTAAGTTATATGTCATTTTTAAGGAAATGTTTACATGTGTACGTCATGTATGTACCTTTTTTAATCAATCCTGAAATATGATCATAATCACTAGAAATCAAAGGAATGTCTTCAAAGTTTTCATCCTCATTTGAATCCTCATATGTGTCAGAAACATCTAGTGGCACCATTTTCCATTCACTAACATATCCAAGCTCTTGGTTCTTGCAATCAACATAGTTTTCGAAAATACATTTAGAACAAAAACATGAATAATCCCTAGTGTATAATGTCCATGGGCGATTATCTGTACTCATGACCCAATGCAAAGATCTTGTCCTCTCCACACTCTTGCATCCATGCATTGATTTTCTATCCACATCTGTAAAATGTACATGTGTACAAGAATGTCCATGTAGATCAAGTTGTTAAATTAAAAAAAATTAAATAAAATACTAAAAGAGAACACGTATCGGTTATCTCCCAAAACACTCTATATGGAATGGGCCTATATGTTCTCGATGATGATTCCCCAGGATAATTAGGTTGCTCAAAGTGTTTCTTACACCATTCAACAACATCATGTGCATATTCTATATGTTCTCCTGTGTACTTTATTTGATGCTTTCTTAGAGCACGTTTGGTGCAAGCTCTTGCACCATCATGTTCACCCTTTCCATGACCACTCTCAAAAAAACTCCAAACATGTTGTATTTTGTCATTTCGATGATATCTACATAGTGCATAAAATGGCCTTGAAGATTTGAATTGTGCCACACATCCATCAGACCAAACAAAATGTTTAACTATTGTTATGCCTCTATCTTTCAAATATTCAAAAAACTTCTTAAAGCAATGTTGTACAAAAAGTGTGTGATGCTCCTTATCATCACTGATATAGAAGTGGTACTCTTTCTTAATGAAACGATTTTCAAATGTACTATCAACACCATCCAAATTCATCTGTGCATGTCGATAACACACATGCATGAAAATAGTGATTTGCTTTGAAAAGTAATACTCTGATTGAATCTCTTTTTGATGTGCAAAAGAGTAATTCTCTGCGAAGTCAACTACAGATAGAATAGTTCCAAGTGGGAAAGTGTCTCTTAATCTTTTAAATTGTTCTGCTTGCCACTTGGCAAAAAAACCATGGCATATGTATGGTTTTATCAACTTACGAAAATTTTCCATAAATGTTCCAATAGGTATTTCCTCTTCTACATAATCTAGCCTTGTAGATTCCTTTCCAAATTTTGTTTCAAATTTTTTGTACTTGTAACTCTTGCAATTTACCATCTTCCTCATGTCAGTATCTTCATCTCTCAAAGGCAATTTAGCCAAGTCCCTGCACGTTCCACAAATTCCTCTTATGCAATTTATTTGACCGGTTGCATTATCATCTGATTTATCACATAAGATGGATGCTATGAATTGACTTGTTTGTTTAGGAGGAGCATTTTCATAACCATCACTATCTTCTCTAATCTTTTGAAACACCTGATAGTACAAGTCAAATTCGATGTGATAATGACAACAAGAAGTTTCGAAAACTTTGTTTAACTTCACATAATATGGCCTTAACCGTTCAAACATGGTTTGTCCAATCTTTATATGAGGGTTTGTTTTAGTAAACAATACATATAATTCATGTTTTGTTGTGTCTATCCAATGTTTTAAATGGAGATCATAATGATCAGGACCAATCCTTTTCTTGATAACATCTCTACTATTTGATGAAGGGCGAGTATTATCATTCCAAAAACTTGTCACAAAGTTCCTAACAACATCTTCAATTCTATCAGAATGAGGAGCTCTACACATAATTGCTTAATTCCCTTCTGAGGTAGTATCATCCAAAATCTTTCTCCTTTTAACATATTTAGATATTGTCCTTCTACTAAAACCAAACTCAGATGACAGTGAAGAGATTTGTCTTTTTTGAGGCAATCTTTCATTTACTAAAAATGTCAACATCACTCTTCTTGAAAAGGTCTTATCTAGTTTTCGAGATTTTTTACCAATATTCACCAAACCTTTCTTAACATTATCAACAATAGATTTTTGTAGTTGAGAAGATTTCCTCTTTTGAATTGTTGTATCTATACCCAACAATTTCATTGGATCTATTAAGTCTTTATGAGTAAGTACAATTGATAACAATTGAGCTTTTTCTAGTGTAGTATCAAGATTGTTGAAATGAGACATTACTTCTTTTCCACTTTTATTCATTGACCTCCTTTTAGTATGTCTAGGTTCTTCACTGAGACGTTTCAACTCATCCACATCCATTTCAAGTAAATGATCTAAATTTTTATAAGAAATATTTCTCTTCGCCTATTTAGCTAGATCCACAATATGCTCATCCATATCAGTGGTAGGAGGTAAGGAGCCTGACCCCTCTCCTTCAAAGGTCTCCATTGGTTCAACTTGGACAATCTCCTCCCTATGTTCATCAACTATATTATGTTCTTCAACAGGTTCGTTTGCCTGTTCTGCACATAATTTAAGAGTTTGTGTAAGGTTCTTGAATTAATTAGAGATTATTTAATTAGGTTTAAGAATAGGGGTGAATTTGGCTTAAAGCTTTACATGTTAAAATTAGCCCATTCAATTTGGTTTATTAAATTTAATTACTTTCAGGACCTTATTGTTATAACTCTAATTAAATTACCTGTTTAGGTTTAAAGTTCAATTTGTTCTCAGGTTAGGGTTAAAGTTCAATCTCTAATTTTGAGCACTAATTTAACACATAAAATAAAATTTTGATAAATTAGAAATTCCAATTTTGAAAATTAAAAGTACAAATATTTTGATGCATGCATACGATAACTTAGGTGACCTCATATTAATTTGTTATGGACCATAATGTAGGTGGACTATAATTTTTCACATGTGTATATATTTAAGACCTATTATTGCATAATAGACCTCCTAATTTGAAATGTTTTTGCATGTACGTGAAGTTGAATATAAATAGTTCACCTAAATTATTCAACATATTTAATAGGTTATAAATTTATGTCACATTTAAGACCTATAATCAATGTAATAGTCCTAATAGGCCTTATTATTAAAATCAATATGACCACATTTGGAAAAACATTTCACAATTAATATACTTAACTACCCTTAAGACATATATATTATGTGATATTAAAGGACCTATCACATGAAATTACTTGTACATGTAGATTAAATATTCAATATATATAATTTAGAACTTAGAAATTATGACATAATAGGTCTTATTAATTTTATGACTTAATAGGTCTTATCTATTATAAATGGACTTAATTATATAGGAGAAAAATGCAATTACACAACAAGCAAGTTGATGGAATTTGAAATTTGCAAATACACATGTATTATCTCAAATTAATTTTGCTTTCCAATTAAAACAAAATTATTTTTAATCCTATTATTTCCAATTAATTTAATTAAGATTTTTTAAATTAATTTTCATTAAAAATATTAGATAAAAAATATTGAGTTCTAATTAATTGATACGTAATACATATTAAATTAAATAGAAATAAAATTAAAAATACATACTTGCATCATGATATCTTTGTCTTCTTTGTTCTCGATATCTTTCTTCCGTTTCGGGAGAATAATTCCTTGAAGTCTTATTTTGCCTTCTCTTCTTGTTCCCCATGCTTTTACAAAAAACCTTCAAATTATTGCCTTCAAAATAATTTTCAAATGTCTTCTCTCATCCAAAAATGCGAATTGTTTTAATCATTTGTGTGAAAAAAAATGAAAAAAATTATGGACATTTATACGACTCCACAAATGAAAAAAAAAAAAAAAGTGTCGGCCAGAGTTCGAACGAAACCCGACAGTTAAAAATGGTTGGGTTTGCTCGAACATGACCGTTACAAAAATGTGCGTGCCAAAATCAAGCTCATTGGTTCGAGTGAATGGGGGTTTGTTCAAACCCTTTTGGGTTCGAGCGAGCCCAATTCGCTCGAACTGATGTTCATTCGAATCCTCAAATTAAAGGTTTCTCCCAAAAAATTTCAGAGTTCTGAAGAATTAATGACTTCGGAGCTCTGGTTCAAAGCACAAATGAAATAATCTTGATAACCCAAAAACATTAGATGGTAGTACTCGAAGAAAGCTTTCCAACGAGTATAATTTTGTTATATTTTGAATTTATTATGTTCTTGTTTTTTTAATTTTATGGAAAATTGGTTTTTCACCGAACATGAACTTCTCTGTTCAACGCATTGGGAAAAATAAGAAACTAATTCAAATTTTTTTTGAAAAATATCTATGCCCCTGGTATTGATGTCTTCTTTCTAACAAAAAAAATAAAATTGAATTTTGATTTATATAGAACAAGTTATGTGTTCAAACGTAAACCTATGTTTGAATTATGACTAGTCGGACTTCAAAACTTTATAAAATGAAAAATATTGAACATATCACTATAAAACCAAATGGAAGCCCTGGATATTGATGTTACAAACCAAAATTCGAAAGAATTGAGTTTTTATCATTTATAGAAAAAAATTTATGCACTTCGGGAGGCACATCACTCTTAAAAAATGTAGTTTGTTGTAAAAAACTACTTTTCAAGGGAGATGGAAAATTTTAAAAAAAATCCTTCAAAAAAATTTGAAAAAAATAAATATAGAATCTACAAACAAAATGCTAGAAATCACTAATTTACATCATCTTCAAATTTTTAATAGTTTAAAAGTTATAGTTCTCGGAAGTTGAAGATTATTTTAAAAATGTACATCTCAGTGTCAAAAGTGGCAAAAAAGTGGGAACCATTATTGTGAGTTCACCCACATTCAATTCATCAAATAGAGAAGGTGTATTCTCATCATTTAATTTATTATTCAATGCGGTATCTTCTTCAATTGCATTAGGTTCATACGGTAAATCAAATGTCTCTTATTCAATTGTATTAGGTGCATTATGTTCACTTGGTAAATCAAATTGAGATGTTGAGGATGACATACCTTCTTCTCCCATTGTTCTTATGTCATGTAATTTCTTCATATGTTTACTTTGTCTTTCCTTTTTAGCCTCTCATTGTTCCATCATTCCTCGCTTTCTCTTTCCCATGGTTGATATCGGTTGTCCTTGTCATTCTTGTGTAGTGTGATACTTGCAATTGCAACACAAACACTTAATAGATCATTACAGGAATGGTTAGCAAATTATAAGCAAAAGAAAGATAAAACCATGACAAAGCGACCTATCGACTTCTAACAGATGTGAGTATGGATTTTCTCTCAGATCTAGATAAACAATCCTAGTGACTTGAATACACCTAGATGGAGGATTTGAAATGATAATGATATGAAAAGATGGGATTGATTAAGCTAGATTGATCCAAGAGTCTAATTAAGCTAATTATGTGCATGATTAAGCTATGATGATGATGATGATGCAATTAAGCTAGAAAAGAGATTGATTAAGCTACATGATTCAACAATTATGCTAGGAAATGATCAAATTCAGCTAAATCTAAGATGCAATTGCCTATAACAATAATGCTCAAATGATATGCCTATAGTAACAATGCCTAAATTGATAATGAGATGGGATCCTTTGTGATCCAAAATGGGGAATATTATATAGGATTTCCTAGGCCAGGGGTGAGGTGGTAGGAATCAACGGTCAAGATTGAGTCTAAGATATCAGGGGTGAAATTGGAGGAGGTTGGAGAAGAGATTGAAAGAAGGGACACTTGTCATCTCTATGGTGACAAGTGGCAAGGAGCCTTTCTCATAAAAGGGAAAGTGTCCAAGAGAGGAGACATGTGGCCTAAGTTCCATGTGTCTCAAGGGAAGAATATCCATACCATAGGAGGTTAGGATAAGGAGATTAGGATGTGCAAGATAGGATAGGGTTAGCTAAACCCAAGGTTAGGTGGAATGGGTTAGGTTGGAGGGATGGTTAGGTTAGGTGGTTAGAAGTTAGGAGGCATGTGGGTAATTTTAATTTAAATATTCAAATAATAGAAAAAGACTAATTAATTTTTAACAACTCATAAATTGATTTGTTTTAATTAATTAGACGATTAGAAGGAATGAATTTAAATGGGGGGGGAGATTAATTAATTTGAATTAATTAATCAAAGGGTACTTTTGAAATGAACCTATTAAATAGATCCTTAGATTTATTAATAAGTAGATGAAAGGGAGATTTTAATCAAATTTCTAATGAATTCAATTAAATTGGGGAGGGGGATTAATTAAATAATTGCTTATTTAATTAATTATCTTCAGACCATTTTTAGGTGTATACATTTGCCCCTCTTTAAAGCGAGGTGTGATGATGCGTTGATTCAAGGTATAATCTCATCTTGTTGATGATACCGATTCGATAGGATGCACCAAATATTGATTGATAAATTGTGGTGCGATGATGCCCCCTCGGGAGATCAATTGAGATAATTGACCTTTGGAGTTTTGTGAATCTTTGCAAAATTGATATTCTTATTAGAAATGATTTTCTTTCTACAACCGTAGTTGATGAAAATGCGAGTTCTACGATCATAGTGATGCAGTTCTTGATTATTGATAAAGCTTGATTGATTAGATTGATAAGATCGAGATTCAGTTTGGTTTCAGGAATGACACCTCCTGTATAAGACAAAGATGATCAAAGCGTCTGGTTTTGAGGAATGATATATCCTATATAAGACTTGATCAAAACATTTGGTTTGAGGAAAGATACATCCTGTATAAGACATAATCAGATAGATTAGGTGTGATTAATTGATAGAATTTATAAGGTTGATTGAGCAAAGAACTGACAGATTCGTTGATATCCAGTTGCAGGAAGATTCAAATATACTGATGTTGGTTTGGTTGAGAGCGGAATATAAGATTTTTGTTGGGTTGACAATATCTGGAGAGAGATGAGTCATCGGTTTGATTGCGTATACACTCATGATGATACCTTGATGATTCTTGTGATAGATTTAACCTTGGATAAAATGAGCATGTGACATCCCATGCAAGAAAGAAATGCAAGCTAAATGCAAAGGAAATGCAAAGCTACGACCAGACCAGTCATTAGGTTATTGCGTTTTTTCATCATTGAGCTTTTGAAAATGTGGGAAGTGAGTGCAAACATCAATGGTATAATTAAACCATGATGACCTGAGCACTGCTTTCTTGGATTTTGATATGACAAGTTAGCACAAGCATCATGGTATAATTCAACCAAGATGACGCGAGTGTTGCTTGCATAAAATAGGCAGTATTAACGATTTCAATACGCAAATTGGAAATGTCTTCGATGATACTTTGATGACCATGTCCTCAGACAAATTTGCACATATTAATGATTAATTTATAGACAACAGACAAGAAAAATATCATGTTCATTCCTTGTTCCTCTAGTCGAAGACATCCTGGAGTCACTCAGAAATCATGATAGCAAAAATCAAGATAGAAAAGTTGAACAATCATGTTAAAATGATTATCTAAAAGATACCATCCATCGAAAAGTTTGTGATGTGCTTAGATTGACTTTGTGATAGTTTGATAGTTGATAATTTGATCTCGTGTTCGATGTTGGATGTGTCTCAGTTTTCGCTTGATTAGAGTTGCATGAATATTGTTCTACCTATTTGATTAAGCTAAAAAATAATCAATAATTTTTGCCCCCAGCTAGGTGTAGGATTTTTCCCCAAGCCTAGAAACAAATTCATTATGATATACCTAATGATCCAAACCATGGCGAGAAGCCACCCGGGATGCCTGCGTATGTATAAAGGCTTTATTATGAATATGAACAAGGTTGATGGAAAAAGAACGAATGCAAGTGAAAGGATGCATGAACTAATAGATGGAAGAGCTAGCTAATAGATAGCGCCTATTTGCTAGGTTTTCACCATCTATTTTTATTGCACTTTTTCTTATATTTGATTTTTTTTGTTGTTTTTATTGTTTTTCACTATTTTTGGATTTTCTGCTTTTTCACTTTTTTTGGATTGTTTTTTTCTTTTTCACTTTTTATTTTTGATTTTTCTACTTTTTCACTTTTTATTTTTATTTTTCTACTTTTTCAAATTTTTATTTTATTTTTCTACTTTTTCACTTTCAATTTCAAGTTGCTCTTGTTTATTTTTCCATGATAGTGAATATTCTTCGTTCCCTCGATCTTTTAGTTGCATTTGTTTTTCCATGTTTGACAAAATTGATTCAAATGATTGTTCCTTGGATTGTGTGCTTGAAGATGCCGCCTCTCTATTATGTGAAACAATGACCTCTTGAGCTAGTTTTAGATTACTACAACACTGCAATGGATTTGAGTCCGCTGAGTTCTTGATTTCCTGCCCATTGTAGGGAAACTTTAGACACTAATGACATGTTGATGGAATAGCCTGTATGTCATGTATCCATGGTCTTCCCAAGAGTATATAGTATTGTAGGTCCAAGTCTAGAACTTGGCATGCTGTGTCTTTCTGCAAAGGTCCCACTCTGATGGGTAATATCACAGTTCCTTTAGAGGAACATTCTTCTTCATCATAGGTTTTATTGGTGATCTTTTTCCAGGGATCAACTGCATCTTTTGAATAACCTAGAGCACGAACTAGACTCAAAGAACAAATGTTTAAGCCAACTCCTCCATCTATTAGGACACATTTAACGAGAATTCTATGAATGAGGACTTCAATTCGCAAAGGAGCATTATGGGGATGTTGCAAGGAGTCAATGCTTGGATATGAAGGAGATGAGCTTTGAATAGGATCCTCTAAAATAGGTTTGATGGCAATATTGTTTGGTGAGGATGCTATGGAAGGTTCTTGCAAGCTTTTGAGAGCTGTAGGAATAGATGCCTTTGGAAAGTCAATTTTCTTATGGAGGGATGAGCCATTGCTAGACATAGGTGCACACTTTTCATCTTTCTCAGCCAAATCCTTTAGGGATCTCTTTAAGAGTTGCATAAAAGAGCCACCTTTGTTTGGAGATGTATTTGAATCCTTGTGAGGTTTTGACATAGCTGGCTTTTGATCTTGGAATTTTTTGATTTATCTGATATGTTGACTTGTTACTTGTATTTTTCTTTGGTATTCCATGTTGATATGATTTTCAGCTATTTCAAATGTTTCTGTTTCTGTTTCTGTTTTTGTTTCTGCAATCTTTCATCTTTAAGCCCTGGTTAAAATGGGCATACACGTGTGTTAGATATTGTGCTAGGATTCGATTGTTCAAAAGTTGTTTCAATAAGTGATTAACTATCAATGTAAATGCGATAAAAGTGATATGATATGAAAAGATGGTTTAAGTGTTTAAAAATTTGCAATTTTTTTGATCTTCGATTTTGGAGTGCAATGATGATGATTTTGATAAAAACCAAATCCAATAGGAACGATATATCCTATGATGTGGGACAAGGTTATCCTGACCAACCGTTGTAGTTTCGTGATAAAGGATGATAGACCCTGATGAGAAACTATGTTTGAGTGATCAATTTATCAAAGAGGGTGATAATGCACTTTGAGATGTTTAGATCTTGAACTTTTTGAGGGTGAGTACTTGAAAATATTGAGGTGTTTATCTTCTAGAGTCTGACTTGACACATAATAACTTGACCAAGATAACCAAGAAGACAATCTAAGCACAAAGTGATAGATAACAAGTGTTTATGCTCACTGTAAATTGACCAAGAAGATATGACAGACCTGAAAAAGATGTACAAGAAGACAACTTTGGACTAAGAGAGAGAAATTTGTACGATAGTTTAAGCAGCTTCAAATGACAATACATACATGCCCATACGACAAATCAGGAATCTCATATGACAAAGCACAAGCTCATACGACAATTCCCACTGAGAAAAATGATAAACCAGAGGCCTCGTACGACAAAAATTTCTAAACCACATGACAAACTAGAAATCTCGTACAACAAAACACAAGCTCATACTATTCAAGACAGAGCAGAGGTAAAAGTGTTGTTTGGACAGATTTTTGATCATTGAAGTTTGATTTTTTGCTTATGTTTTCCAGTTTTAAATGTTTGATTTTCTTGTTTCAAGGATGAAGACATGGAAAACATGCGATATGATAAGTAAACTCAAGCACAATATGCTACCTGAGGAAGTTGGCTAAGAGAGAAAACCTTTTCTTGCAAACTTAGGTACACACCCAATAGCTAATTAGAATACGACTGCTGAGTCTCACGCAATGGATTCTCAATGTCGTATTATCCGACTCCAAACACTAATGGAGGCATGATATGGCAAGTGTCTTGGGAGAGTTACTATAGAAACCTAAAATTAATATTTAATTAATTTAATCCTATCAACATAATTAATTAATTTAATTGTGTTATCCTTATTTCTCTCAGAATAAATTAAATCTAATTTAATTAATCCTATCACTATTGTCGAATAATTAATTTATCAAATAAATTAATTATTCCCCTATTCCTCTAAAGTCCCCTCCAATAATTATTTCCTCTAAACCCACTCTATTGATTAATTCTAATTAATTAGCCTAGTCATGTGATTCCTACGAATCACTTTTCCTAATCCCACTTAGCCTAATTAATCCTTCTATAATCTCTCATAATCATGCTTATCATTATCCCTCAATTTTTAATTCCCACTCATGTCACATCAACATTGAGTCTCTCAAATAAATTCAAATTTCTTTGAATCCCTCAATGCATCCTTATTTTGGAATTTTTAATTCCTCATATTTGAAATTGAAATTTCTTCCCCCCTTTTTGCAAGGAATTTTATATTCCTATTTATTTTCCCATGGCACCATTGATCCATGCCTTCTATCTAAAATCAATCTCAACCCTTCATAATCAAATCAATCTTGGCCCTCCATTGGCCTCATCCAATCTATAAATTGGATCCTATTCTCCTCACAAATCATCCACTTCTCATGCATTGTCATGCTGCCTATCTCTTCTCTCATCCTCCTCATAATCCTCTATCAAATCCATGCAACCTTAATCTTCTAATCCAAATCCTCCTATCCATCACTCAAATCCAATCTAATAATCTAGTTACCTTGTTGAGCATTTGGAGAGCATTCCACATCCATCAAGAAGGAGCCCATCCAATCAAGTTGAAGAGAGGCTCTATTCAACTTCACAAAAGGCTCAATCCGAGGGAAAAGGTAAAGATTTACAAGGTATAAGCATTATATTAATATTTTTATATGGTTTTATGCATGTTTCATGTTTGAATATCTTTTAGTGTTTTGTTTGTGCACTAACCACTTGAAGCCACCTTGCTAGTTTTTCCCCTCTTGAATTGCTATCTCTCTTGCACAAAGATTATCACCCTTTCGAAGGTGAATCGGGTAGCTTCTAATTTAATCGGAACTAGTAAGGGATCCGTTTGACACATTAGGGTATAAACTCAATTAAGAGGTCTCCCAAACTTGAAAACCAAGGTTTGATATACTGAAAGGTACGAAGGAGAGTTATTCCCGAGCACTACCGTTTAATTGATTTTCATCAAATCACATTTATTTTATAGTGGGTTGGAGTACTTGGCGTTAGCTATTCCCACTTGGGTTGTTCGCCTCTCATCAACCTTAATGGCTAAGAGTTATTAGCTCCTTGGGAGGGCAGGCCCGCTAAAGATATGCACTAATGAAAGCAAAAGATGATTCTAGCTTTTTGATCACCTAAGAAAGGTGAGAGCATGCTCGCCTATCATCAAAAAACATAATACATGATTGTTCATTTCCATTAGCAAAAAATAAGTGTGCCTAGAAAATTTAAAGAAGACATAAAGTTTGGTTGAATCCTCCTAGGCAACCTGTAAAATAGATGCATTCATAGTCACGATGTTTGGATGAAGTGAAGCTTTGAAAAGTGTAATCTTTGACAATCGTCTTACAAAAACTAGTTAGGCTATCGAAAAACTAAAAAACAAACCAAAGTTAGCATTAGTAATAATCAAATTGAAGCATGAAAACCCCAAAATGCAATATGCTTTGAAAACATAGAAGTAGAATTTTGTACGACATAATTTACCTGATCATACGAGTATCCTTTTGTGACTGTATGAATGCAAAATGGAGCTCATACGACAATTCAGTATCCTTAAAATCTCGTACGAGTAAGAAAGAATTCTCGTCTAAGTGCACAAAGGAGCTTGTATGAGATTAAAAAGGAACTTGTACGAGATTCTGATTCAGACCTGACCAGAAATGAAGATTTGATGATGCTTGAGAGGGGAAAAATGAGATTTCTAGACCCATGGTGGGTGCCAAAATGTCATGCCTGTGAAGTGTGATACCTATAGCTGCAACACAAACACTCAATAGATCATTACAAGCATGGTTAGCAAATTATAAGCAAAAGAAAGATAAAACCAGGACAAAGCGACCTATCACCTCCTAAGAGATACAAGTATGGATTTTCTCTCAGATATGAATAAGCAATCCCAATGACTTGACTACACCTAGATGGAGGATTTGAAATGATAATGATATGCAAATATGGGATTGATTAAGCTAGATTGATCCAAGAGACTAATTAAGCTAATAATGTGCATGACTAAGCTATGATGATGACAGAGTTAAGCTAGAAAAGAGATTGATTAAGCTACATGATTCAACAATTATGCTAGGAAATGATCAAATGAAGCTAAATCTTAGATGCAATTGCCTATAACAACAATTCTCAAATGATATGCCTATAGTAATAATGCCTAAATTGATAATGAGATGGAATCCTTTGTGCTCCAAAATGGGGGATATTTATATGATTTCCAAGGCCAGGGGTGAGGTGGCAGGAATCAACGGTCTATATTGAGTCTGAAGATATCAAGGGTGAAATTGGAGGAGGTTGGAGAAGAGGTTGGAAGAAGGGACACTTGTCATCTCTATGGTGACAAGTTTCAAGGAGCCTTGCTCATAAAAGGACAAGTGTCCAAGAGAGGAGACATGTGGCCTAAGTGCCATGTGTCTCAAGGGAAGAATATCCACACCATAGGAGGTTAGGATAAGGAGGTTAGGATGTGAAAGATAGGATAGGGTTAGGCAAACCCAAGGTTAGGTGGAATGGGTTAGGTTGGAGGGATGGTTAGGTTAGGTGGTTAGAAGTTAGGAGGCATGAGGGTAATTTGAGTTTAAAAATTCAAATAATAGAAAAAGACTAATTCATTTTCAACAACTCATAAATTGATTTATTTTAATTAATTAGAGGATTAGAAGGAATGAATTTAAATGGGGGGGGGCAAGATTAATTAATTTGAATTAATTAATCAAAGGGGACTTTTGTAATGAACCTATTAAATAAATCCTTAGATTTATTGATAAGTAGATGAAAGGGAGATTTTAATCAAATTTCTAATGAATTCAATTAAATTGGGGAGGGAGATTAATTAAATAATTGCTTATTTAAATAATTATTTTCAAACCATTTTTAGGTGTATACAGTCCTAAATTGAATCATATTACATATATATGTAAACAAAAGTTCATAAAAAAAAAAAACCATAAATATGCATCTTATCACAATTTTTTGGAATCAAACTATTAAACAATCACAATACTATTGAAAAAAACTAATGAAAACAACAACTCAATCATTTGAAATCATGCAAAAACAAAAAATTCACTTACTTTTATGTATAAAAAATTGATAGAAGTGAAGACACAGTTCTAGTTGGGCTTTCAATGACCTCAAAAATTTCTTTTGAGGCTGTTGAGGCTCTTGGGCAACTAAAACTATGTCTATGTACTGTATACGTGCTACATTAATAATTGAGTGCGCGTTGTTAGTCCATAAAATTTTGGTAAGCCCAACGGTATTTTTTTTCCCATTTTGTACTAATAAGTAGCATTTATGTGCTCCTAAGCCTACAAAATGTTATCGTAGGGTAGTGAATAATGGGCTCAATACCCCGTACATGCTTACAAGTAATAAGTACTGAAAGTTATGGAAGGGTAGTGAACTAGTAGGTTTAGTACCCCATATGCGCTATTGGTAGTAGAAAAAATGTGAGTGAAAAGGGAGGGAGGGAGAGAGAGAGGGAGAGGGGGGAGAGTAGGGGGGAGGGAGAGAGGAGAGGGGGCAGAAGGGAAGGAGGGAGAGGGAGAGAAGAAGGAGGGGATGAGGGAGAGGAAGAGAGAGAGAGGGAGAGAGGGAGAGAGGGAGAGAGAGAGAGGTGGGAGGGAGGGAGAGAGGGAGAGAAGAAGGAGAGGGGGAGGGAGAGGAGAGAGAGGAGGGAGGGAGAGAAGAAGGGGGTATGGAGGAAGGGAGAGGGAGAGAGAGAGGTAGAAAGAGAGGGGGGAGGGAGGGAGGGAGAGGGAGAGAGAGAGGTAGAAAGAGAGGGGGGAGGGAGGGAGGGAGAAAGAGAGAGAGAGAGAGAGAGAGAGAGAGAGAGAGAGAGAGAGAGAGAGAGAGAGAGAGAGAGAGAGAGAAATGTATGGAGGAAGGGAGGAGGGGGGCAAAAAGGAGAGAGGGAGAGACAAAGAGAAGAGGGGGGAGGGAGGGAGAGAAGAAGGGGTATGGAGGAAGGGAGAGGGAGAGAGAGAGGGGGGGAGAGTAGGGGGAGGAAGAGGAAGAGAGAGAGAGGGAGAGGGAGAGAGGGAGAGAAGGAGGGGGAGGGAGAGGAAGAGAGAGAGAGACCATAACACAATATGACCCTTAGAACATAATATGACCCCTAACAACATCTAAGGGGTCATATGACACTATATTCTCCCTTAGAACACCATAGGACCTATAACAACACCAAGAGAATAAACAATTAGTCTTCGCTAAAAATAAAGTGTAAGAGCTTGACCTAACCCTAAGAATACTGCCTAAATTCTAAAACATATGATGCTATAAAATTTGCAAGGTTATAGGACTGATCTCGATTGTGACTATAGGAATTGCACACTTGATTTCTTCCATGGGTATGCACCCTTCCAAGCCTTTTGACAAGTGATTATCATCATATACTACTACTGCCATGCTTACAACAAACTTTAATTTCTATAGGAGACAAGTGTTGTGTAACAATATGGGAACTCTCGCATACCCACCACTATCACTCCAGGACATCATCTATGTTACTCTCCCTCTTTCTCTTCCTACCACTTGTTTCCTTCTAAAAATATATTGCAGGTTCTCTAACTCATTATGTTGCTTTGTTGACACTATTTTCCACACCTTCTCTGCTCATTAAAAACACATTCGAGAAGAATATTGCTGCAAGTTTCCTTGTTTGTCATGATAATGCACCCGTGGGTCAATTTCAGACCCTATTCCTCCTATTCAATATACACACATAAATCCATTAGTCAATTTTCTTAGGAGAGAATACATGATAAAAATCAAAGAGGAAGTTGCAGAGAAGAAATAAAATCACTTCTATAGAAGTGTAGACATAGTTGCAGTGGGGTATGGATGGAGGGAGGGAGAGAAGAAGAGAGAGAGGGATGGGGTATGGAGGAAGGGAGAAGGGGAGAGAGGGAGAGAGAGAGGGATGGGGTATGGAGGAAGTGAGAAGGGGAGAGAGGGAGAGAGAGAGGGAGAGGGAGAGAGGGAGAGAAGAAGAAGGGGGGATAGAGAGGAAGAGAGAGAGAGAGACACCATAACACAATATGACCCTTAGAACACAATATGACCCCTAACAAAATCTAAGGGGTCATAGGGTGTCCTAAGGTGTCATATGACACTATATTATCACTTAGCACACCATAGGACCTATAACAACACTAAATAGTGTCCTAAGGGGTCATAGAACACCATATGACCCTTAAGAGGACCACATGGTGTTGTTATGGGTCGTATTGTGTCGCAAGGGGTCATATGGCATCCTATGACCCCTTAGGACACCATATGGTGCTGTTATGGGATGTATGGTGTCTTAAGGGGTCATATGGTGTCCTAAGGGGTCATAGGACACCATATGACCTCTTAGGAAACAATATGACCTCTAATGACACCTAAGGGGTCATATGGTGGGCTAATAAAATGATATATTATTTAAAGTTATGAATAGAACATCAATAGTTTAGTTTTTATATAGCTAAGTTAGATCATTGTCAGCATAAGAGAGACTCCAAGCGAACAAACAACAAGGCTTCGCTATAAAGCAAGTGTAAGAGCTTGACCTAACCCTAAGAGTACTGCCTAAGTTCTAAAACATATGATGCTATTAAATTTGAAAGGTTCTAGGACTAATCTCGATTGTGACTATAGGAATTAGACACTTGATTTCTTTCATGGGTATGTACCCTTCCAAGCCTTTTGACAAGTGATGATCATCATATACTACCACTGCCATGCATACAACAAAATTTAATTTCTTTGGGTGACAGGTGTTGTGTAACAACATGGGAACTCTTGCATACCCACCACGATCATTCTCCAGGATATCACCTGTGTTACTCTCCCTCTTTCTCTTCCTACTGGTTGTTTCCTTCTAAAACAACATATTGTTTCCTTCTAAAACAACATATTGTAGGTACTCGAACTCATCATTTTGCTTTGTTTACACTATTTTCCACATCTTCTTTGCTCATTAAAAACACATTCGAGAAGAATATTGCTGCAGGTTTCCTTGTTTGTCATGGTAATACACCCGTGGTTCAATTTCAAACCCTATTCCTCCTATTCAATATACACACACAAATCCATCAGTCAATTTAAATACACAATAAAAATCAAAGAGGAAGTTGCAGACAAGAAATAAATTCACTTACTTCTATAGAAGTGTAGACACAGTTGTAGTGGTGTATGGAGGGAGGGAGGGAGGGAGAGAAGAAGAGAAAGAGGGATGGGGTATGGAGGAAGGGAGAAGGCTAGAGAGGGAGAGAGAAAGGGATGGTGTATGGAGTAAGGGAGAAGTGGAGAGAGGGAGGGATGGGGTATGGAGGAAGGGAGAAGGGGAGAGAGGGAGGGAGAGAGAGAGGGATGGGGCATGGAGGAAGGGAGAAGGGAAGAGAGAGAGAGAGAGAGAGAGAGAGAGAGAGAGAGAGAGAGAGAGAGAGAGAGAGAGAGAGAGAGAGAGAGGTACCTTGTATGCACTTGAGAGGGGGAGACAATACACTTATGTGTATATATACTTAATATATTATATATTTTATGTGATGAATACTAATAGGGGGGGGGGTGAATTAGTATACCAAAAAATACTCAACTTAAACTCTTAAACAATTTAGCAGTTAACTGGTATAATAGATTTACTAACAAATTGGGTAAGACAAATGCAAACCAAACAATAAATAAAGCATTCACCCACAAGAGCACAATCACCATAACACAAGAGGTTTTGATGTGGAAACCCAAATGGGAAAAACCACAGTGAGCTAAAACTAACAAGTAACTATCTGCAGAATAGCAACTAGACAGATTAAGGTCAGACTGGTTAAGGTCATACAATGTTCTTCACCAGAACAAATCCTATTAGGAATCTAGATCTCTATTAGGAGATAAGTTCGATTAAAGACTACCTTGTGAGAGGATTTCAGATGAACACGGTTGTGAACCACTTTGTTAGAGGATTTACAAAGGCTTTGGTAGGCCTACACTATTAAGGGTTTCAGAATTGTCGAAGATGTGAGTAATCAAAAAGTGAGTGATCTAGATACTAGGATAGTATGCTTGGTTAGATCCATGATAACTCATTGTTAATGCACATTTAGCATTACTTCAATCTTCAATATCTCCACATTCTATTTGTTCACACAGACCTAATCTATTCTTCTATGATCACACATACAAAAAAACTCATCAATTACTAAAACCCTAACCATACCTCAAAACCCCAGACATGATGTCCTTATAAAGGAATCTGATTTCATGTCGGTCCAATAGGATTACATTGCAAGTTCCTAGGTTCAGGGCATCTGGACACATCTGGTAACATGACACAAAATCACCGCCAAAGTGTCAGTGGATGATAACTCATCACAAAAATACCGGTTGGTAACTCATCATAGAGTAATACTGGTTCATACATTTAACCGATTACTTGTTTGTCAAAATGAAGACTGGGAAAAATGATAACTACCGCTTTATTCCTTTGTTCCGCTTGAGATCCTCGAACCGCTTCAGGTCTTCATACCACTTGAGATCGGTAAACACTTTCTACAAAACACTAATAGTCTAAAGACTATAATACATAATACCGGTTGAGCATAACTCATATATACAAAAAGTGATCTCAAAACAAGTATGTGTCCATCAATGGAAATCACAACATCATCAAAATGCCAACAATCTCCCCCTTTGGCATTGATGACAACACTTAGGAAAATTTTGACCTCTAAGTGATTTACAACAAAAATATGCCATAATCAAAATTACTCCCCCTAAGCTTATACACTATCCCTTCTATAATGTATACTACTCCCTTAAAGAGATAACATGAAAGTATACATAATATTCATCAAAATTTTAAATGCAAAATACTACTCCCCCTTTGCCAACAATGACAAAGTACTACAAAATAACCCCTGTTTCTCATTATCATTAAAATAATAAATGTCTACGACAATAATGAGTGAAACTTATCAAAAACCAATTTAAAATCCTGCATAAAAGTCTTCATGGCTAGTGACCATGACTCAATTAATGAGGTAGCAACCTCACTTTTTGTTTGCATTTGAGATACCTATTCTTCCATGGCATCAATTGTACTCATCTCTTGAGTGACCGTTGAAGCTTCCAGATTGAGAAACCACTTCTGAAGTATTTGTAGTCTGGGTAATAAAACCAGTTGAAGTTCCTACAAATCTCTGGTCCAGTTGCTAATATCCAACTCTATCCTGGTAGATTGGAGCTGAAACCGGTGAACAGTTTGCCCATATGTAGTAAAAGAATCATAGGGCATCTTAAAGGTGCTTATGTATGCCTGCAAATCAGATTGCAGTTTTTCTTTCTATGCAAGTACGTCATCACAAAATAGATGGGGTTGGCTGATTTTTCTCAACAATAGCTTTCCCTCATCCATAGCATCTCTTATGTTCTTTTGTTTTTTCAGAAGTTCAGACCGGAGCTCGTTCAGTTTCTTCACTAAAGAAGTGTTTAGTGCCTTTTAATGCTTCTTTTGTGCACTAGTTCAACAACCTCTTCCAGGCATTGTACCTGGTCCTCCACAACTCTACAAAGAAGTTTTAGTTGGACCAAAGAGGAATTGGTACTGGGGAGATTAGTACCAAGTTTGAGATTGGTAATAGTGTCCACCATAGTTTGAATAAAATATTTCTCCTTGTTCCTCCTTAATCCTTCTAGTCGCTCTTGTGCAAGCTTAATGCTTTGGAGTAGCTCTGATTCATTTGCAGATTGGAGGTCAATAGGACTGGTGATGTCAACCGATTTGGCTTGACCACCGATTGTCTTTGGAGTCTCTGCTTGCTTATTCTTTTCTGCTTCCTTCTCTTCCGCTCTTTTCTTGTCCTCTTCTTTCTCCCTTAGCTCCGCTTCATGCTTTTTCTTATCTTCCTCCTTCTTTCTTTCTTCTTCTTTTCACTTCTCCTCTTCTTTCTTCTTCTCCTCTTCTTGTTTCCTCTTCTCCTCTTCCCATTTCCTCTTCTCCTCTTCCTGTTTCCTCTTCTCCTCTTCTTTCATCTTCTTCTCCTCTTCCTGTTTCCTCTTTTCTTCCTCTTTCCTTTTCTCATCTTCTTTTCTCTTTTCTTCTTTTTCCGCTTTCTCTTTGTCAGCCTTTTCTTTGTCTAGCTTCTTCTTTTCTGCTTTTTCTTTATCCCGCTTTTCCTTTTCTACCTTTTCTTTATCAGCCTTTTTCTTTGCTGCATCTGGAGTGACATCTTCAACATCTAACGTATCAACATCAATCACATCTACCTGTTTTGTTACTCTTTCTCCTTTATTATCAAATTCCTCATTCGGTTTTTCGGTTTCCGGTTCCTGTTCGGCCTTCTTGTTGGCCTCAGAGACTTGATGCAATCTCAGAGTGGCTTTGGCATGGGAGTGTGTATCTTTCACCACTTCAGAGATTTTTCCTTCTAGTAACAAGAGTCTTCTTCTTCTCATGAGGAAGAGGCCTTTGTACTTATCCATGATTTCATAGAGCTCAGAATTTGACACACTAGGAAAATATCGCGCAAAGATTTCCTCTCTTATTTCCTGTTCTTTTTCAATGGCAACATGCCATTTGTTATCTAAATAATTGTATAAAGAACCTGGTGTCATCGATCTAATTTTTGATGGTGACCGGTCATTAATACATAGATATTGAATGACTTCCTCTTCAACTTCTTCCTTTTCATTATCATTAAAATCATCAGTGATCTATTAAATCACTTAGCACTTTTCTCCTAACATTCTTGATAGTCCTTTAACAATGTGTCAATGGTTTGTAAGAGGAAATGTCTATATTTATTGGTGCTGATGATGCCGGTTCATTGCTGGTTGTCTTTGCCTTCTTCCTAGTTTGCCTAGTCTTCTTAGGCTACACTTGAGGTTATGTATCCTCAGAATCTAATGAGTTTCTCTTGGTCTTCTGCTTCCTTTCAAAAACCTTGGCGAGTGCAACTTCCAGTTTCTTCTTGTTAGGTGACCGCTTGGTCACTTTAGGACTTGTTGAGGTAACTAGTGCTGATACCGATGGCACTGCCTTCCCCTTCTTCACTGAAGGTCCTTCAACCGGTTTTATCCTTTCCAAGTAGGTGCTGATTCTCTTCTTCTTCAGATCAAGAGGTGAGGCAAGTAGGGTAGAGGCATACCCATCTAGCATGTCATACATCACCTCATATCCCATGGGTTCAACTTTTTCCTTTCTGGGCTCCACCGCCTCCATTATGCACTCATCTACTTTGATGGTAAAGCAGATGTCCTCTTCATACTTCTTAACAATATCGCCAGATATCCTCATCCGCTGGCTCATCTTCCACTTGAATTCATCAAAATATTTATTCAAGACTTTAGGATATCCGGTTCCCACCACTTGAAGACGTTCTTTGATTTGTTTGGTAACCGGCTGGTCACCAGACCATTGAATATCACCGACTCCTAGAAAATAGCCTTGAAAGTAGAACAATAAACCTACCAAAAGTTGTCCAAATTTGAATCTTAGGGCACTGTCCTATTTGATAGACTTTAGGTTTATTAGAAGTTGTTTCTACATACAGGTGCATAGATCAAATGACGCATCTTCCATGATCATTTTGTAGGTGGCATTCACCGCAGTAGTAGAGAGAGAGTTTATTCTGCTAGCATAGAACATCCGGTATCCGATCACCATGCAAGCATACTTGACTAAATCATCCTTGATGGTGTTGACGGTCATTCCCCATTGGTCACTCACAAAACCAGTGAGCTTAGTCATTTCAGTCTTGATGACTTTTCTTACAGTTGGCACCTCACCAGTGTTGCAAAAACTAGTGATGACATGAATGGTTTCAAGCGTAATATCATGTGTCCTCTCGAGATACATCTTATCGCAATGCACTCTGCTCAAAATGATGCAGATGTGATCTTCCATAAATTCTTCAAGAAAGTAAACTGCATTGTGAAGTTTCTTCCTCTCCAGGATGTTGTATTCTGGTTTGATCTTTTTGTCATTCCCGCAAAACAAACCTAGCTAGGAAAGGATCACTAGAGATCCTAGGTCTTCCAATTTACAATCAATGTACTCTGAAATATCATCTTCCACTATAACTCTAGCGGGTATCTGGGATAAGGCATTGTATATCATCTTCCATTGGATAAAATCCATTGAATCAATAGGTGCACTAGAACTGGAGTGCGATGCAGAAGCCATGATTAACTGATAAACAAGAATTTCAATAAATACCTTCAGAATTTTGAAATTTAGGATTTATCAATATAGTGCACACTTCACCACTTCAATTGTTTGAATACCGCTTTGTGTTCTTCACTAGATTGATTGTCACCATCTGCAGATTCTACTGCAAAGTTTTGAAATCTCTATGAGTCGCAAGTTGAATTGCCTTTTGTCGATCTGCTCTTGAAAAATTCTTCTCTCGTAAACTGATAAGTGCAAATTAATTGAAAATCCCATTTAAATGAATTCTTCACCTACCATAATAAATGCATCACCGTTAGGGAATAAACCCTAATTTTGCCTTTTACCATTTCCGGTCTTTTGTCGATTGACATGTAACACATACCGGTTAAGGTCTTTTACTGGTGTAATTCAGTGGTTCGTAACATTTCACCTATTTGTTCCCCCTAAGCTTTTCTGAAGCTCAGTTTGCCAGTTCGGAGACTTCTACACTAGGTGCAAAAATTGGTTCTTCATGTGACACTTCTTCAGGTTTCTTCTTCCATGTTGTCTTCATATCTGCTTGAATAGTTTCAATATCAATGTTTCCTTCCGGAGTGACCATTATATCATCTGATATGTTCTTTCTCATCCTGCAGATTCTAGTTGTGTGACCCAGTTTTTTACAGTGATAGCATACCATTCTAGGTGCTCTCCATGGTCCATTACTCACATTTCCATTCTTCCTTCTACATGTTGCAGCAGTGTGACTGCTACCATGACAGATCATACAAGTTTCTCTCCAACCGGTTGCAGTTTGATAGCCACCACCACCTGACTGATGATTAAACGCATTATACCGGTTTGGATTCCGATTCACAGAGGATTCAGGAAAAACTCCTTGACCACTTTGAGGATGTCTTCTAGTGTTGTGTATAATAGACCTACATTCAAATTCTCTATGCCCAAAATTTTTGCATGCATAACAGTTTCCATTGAATCTATTGGATCTAGGCTTATTGTTTAGAAAATAAGGAAAATTATTGTAGGCCTTATTTCTACACATATTAGCAGTATGACCTTCCTTGAGACAATTAAAGCAACCATGTTTAAACTTTTGTTTACCTTTATCCTTTGGTGTCGGTTGCTTCTTTGATGCCACATCTTTTTCTCGAGAGGATTCACCTTCCTCATATCCAAAGAAACCAAGTCCATTAGTATTCTTTACCGGTTTAGCTGATTCAAGCTTTTGCTCTAGCTTAGCAGCACTCTGATTGAATTTGGCAAGGATTTCCTTTGACTGAGTGAGTTCCTTGGTAATAGAAGCATTGGATTCCTTCAAGGCTGCATTCTCAGAAATAGCCATGTTTAGTTCACCTTGCATTTCTTCTTTTTCCACTTTACTCTCTTGGAGATGAGTGGTAAGGTCACTGATTTCTTGCTTCAGCTTGGAGATCTCATGATCTCTGTCTTTTACCAGATTTTCATCTTTCCTCCGATTCTCAAGCTCTTGACACATTCTGATAGTCAATCCTTCTAGTTCCCTTCTCAGGTTGGCATTAGATTCATTTAGTTTTTCAACTTCTTCAACTAGGGCTTCCATGTCTGCTTCATCAAAAGAACAGTTTTCAGTAAGCTCCTTCAGTTTTTCAGCATGCTCTCTTCTTTTAGCTAGAGAAGCTTTATATTTGACTTTAAGTTCATTAAAGGCTTTCTCAGTCTGAGTGAGACAATGAGTAAGCTCCCTCACAGTTTATTCGCCCATATCTCCTTCCAAGTGGTTAAACTTATAGAAACGTTGGCTCTGATACCAATTGATGAATACTAAAAGAGGGGGGGGGGGTGAATTAGTATACCAAAAAATACTCAACTTAAACTCTTAAATAGTTTAGCAGTTAACCGGTATAACAGATTTACTAACAAACTGGTTAAGACAAATGCAAACCCAACATCAAATAAAGCATTCACCCACAAGGGCACAATCACCATAACACAAGAGGTTTTGACGTGGAAACCCAAATGGGAAAAACCACGATGAGTTGAAACTCACAAGTAACTATCTGCAAAATAGTAACTAGACCGGTTAAGGTCATACAATGTCCTTAAATAGAACAGATCTTGTTAGGAATCTAGATATCTGTTAGGAGATAAGTTCAATTAAAGACTACCTTGTGAGAGGATTTCAGATGAACAAAGTTGTGAACCACCTTGTTAGAGGATTTACAAAGGCTTTGCCAGGCCTACCCTGTTAAGGGTTTCAGACTTGTCGAAGATGTGAGTAATCAACAAGTGAGTGATCTAGATACTAGCACAATATGCTTGGTTAGATCTATGATAGCTCATTGTTAATGCACATTTAGCATTACTTCAGTCTTCAATATCGCTACACTCTATTTCTTCACACAAACCTAATATGTTCCTCTATGATCACACATACAAAAAACTCATAAATTACTAAAACCCTAACCACACCTCAAAACCCTAGACATGATGTCCTTATAAAGGAATCTAATTTCATGTGGGTCCAATATGATTACATTGCAAGTTCCTAGGTTCAGTGCATCTTGACACATTTGGTAACATGACACTAAATCACTGCCAAATTGTCAATGGATGATAACTCATCACAAAAATACCAGTTGGTAACTCATCACAGAGTAATACCGATTCATACATTTAACCGATTTCTAGTTTGTCAAAATGAAGATTGGGAAAAATTATAACTGCCGCTTTATTCCTTTGTTCCACTTGAGATCCTCGAACCATTTGAGGTCTTCATACCACTTCGGGTCTTCATACCGCTTGAGATCGGTAAACACTTTCTACCAAACACTGATAGTCTAAAGACTATAATACATAATACCGGTTGGAACAAATACCAGTTGAGCATAACTCATACATACAAAAAGTGATCTCAAAACAAGTGTGTGTCCATCACTGACAATCACAACATCATCAAAATGCCAACAATATGTATATACACATATTATATATATAATATCATATTATACACACACCCAAAATTTAAACAAACTTAATGTGTACACGCTATTTATAGTAAAAATAGCGTGTGCGCTCTGTTTATAGTAAAAAGAGTGTGTACGTGCTTCTTACACGATAAGTACCTCATACACACCTTTTATACCATAAGTACTCCGTACATGCTTTTGACTGTTTAGACTTAGAAATAGGCTTGGATGACAAAGCTACAGTTTGGAAGTTTGATTTCGCTCCATTTCTCTCATTTTTGATGTGTTTTATTTTATCAAATTGGTTTATTGACTTTGTCATCATCAGGTTTACACTTCATCAAGTGGGTATTTCTATAATTGTCACCATATTTTCACCCATCTTCTGAGCTTTCTAACCATATAATTTTTTTAAAATTTGAACAACAATAACATATTATTATTGAATTTCTTTTACCAGTGTCTCCATAGTTCTCACAGACATAGGTGCACCATTTTTTTAATAACTTTTGATATAATTATCCAAATTTTTAAAAATTTATATATTATTGTAGTGCACTTGATTCTTTACAATTTAAAAAAAAAAAATTGCATTTTCAATTTGTTTAGTGCAATTTATGCTTCGTGCATGAACAAGTACTTAATTTTCAGGATGTGCTCGATTAAAAAAATCATTAAAAAAAAAATGCTCAACAAAAAATTACAAATAAATACACATCTTCTAGTGCTCACTCTTAACTATATTTATGCCAATGGATTTGTCAAAATACTAAATCTAACTATGACGTTTTTGATGCACACGTCAAACACTATGTTATGTCTTTTAAAAAAAATCAAGGTCTATTTTTTGTGCACGAAGGATTTGACCCCCTTAATCTTATCCAATTTTGAAAAAGTTTAGTATCTTGGAAACTAGATTCAAAGTACTAAAATATTTGTTTACTTTGATTATCTTCATATTTTGAGTGGATGAATTTCAACTTTTGCCTCCAAGTTCAAATTCACCTGAAAAAAGTGTCCACTTATACCCCCCTTTTTGATCACTGTCTTTGTGCACTTACCCGGCATTCAATGCTTCATGAGGGTCATGCCTCCTTGATGAGAGATGACTCTTGGATATCTCCTTTCAACGGATATATATGGACGTGGTTTTTCCTCTTTGGAATAAAGATAAGACAACAAGTTTGATCATAATCAGGCAGATTGAATTCATGTACAAGCATATCAATTGATGGTGAGAAATTTATGTAGCATTCTCGGGGGTGACGATAAGAGCTTATCGTCTATCATTTGGAAGGAAACAAATTTGATGTTTCCTAGGGTTAACTAGCACTACCTTAAAATCAACATGGTATCACAGTGGGTTCCTTCTATAGAGCGTAACCTCTTGAAGGTAGATCCCATGCTCTCAAGGAAAATTCAATCACAAAAAATTGCAATTTAAGATCTCTTCCAGATCAAAAGGCAACTATAGAGGATAATGCAGTGATTACACTCGTTGACCTCCGCCCTTCATAGTGGCATGTTGGCATATGTGCTGAGCATGATGACATGATGATATTGTATGTTGTCATTGATGTCAATATGTTGAAGTATGAACAGGTATATTGAAGAAAGAAAACTGGCAAGAGAACCGGTATGATGATGTGAACTGGTATATGGAAAAGGTGAATTGGTATATTTGTTCAAGGTGAATCGGTATGTTGGTATGAGAACCGGCATATGGAAGTTTTGTATCGGGGTTTCATTTGGCATGACTACCGGTTGGTAGTCTCAGCTTCAGGGTTTCTGGTTGATGCATTCCAAGCCTGTGTGATTCAACCGATGACATCTTGTGATGAGTTAGCATTGTAATGAAGACTAGATAGTCTTGCCACATTAGCCTTATGCACGTGAAGGATTTCCTTAAGGATCTTGCATGGAGATTGATCCTATCTACCTTAGGAATGTACGAAGTCTCTATAAACAGTGGAGAGCGCGTGATAGGTTATCAGCTTCCTGAAGAGGAAAAGAATGAACGTTGGAGAATGTCTTGAGATCTGTTCAAGACTTTTGTATTTATTGCAGTGTGATTAACAATCAGGATTGAACCAATTGAATTGTTAAACCTAAATGATTAGGGTTTAGGGTTTATGCTACTGACCTATCTATTTCCTATAAGGTCGATGATGTTTTTCATTTTGAAGTTGTTGGCAAATGTTATGTGTGTATCCCAGTGAATTGATTCTTGGCAGATGAGAGAAGTGTGTTGATATCTGCAGAGTGTGATTGTAGAAGAAAAGGAGCTAAAGTGGACCTGCCTTGGCATTGAGTGCTGTTATCAGACCAGTGTATTACCTGTTGACTTCTAACCATTTAACCAATTGGAAAATCCCTTAACCAGGTAGCTTTAACAGGATTTTGTGTAAATCCTTTAACATAGTGACTCAATTCAATGAGTTCTTCAAATCCTCTTGCGAGGTAACCTTTAACAGGGTTCTAACCTTTAACCAGGTATTTAGCCACCCCTTAACCAGGTGATCCCTAGTAGGATCGGTTCCTAGCAGAACCTATTGTAATAGTCTTTAACTAGACTAGGCTCCTAACAGAGTGGACTTCAAAAGAGTTCAAAAAGAAGCTTGTGGGTATTCATCCCCACCGTGGTTTTTCCCAGTTGGGTTTCCACGTGAAAAAAATCCAATGTGTCATATGTGATGCCTTTCATGTGATGGTTTAGTGTTCTATGTCAAACTGGTAAAATATGTTGAACTAGCTCAGTCATTATATTTTTTATAATAGATTACTTGTTTATGCATAAGGGTGAAGTGGAAATGAGGTATTAGATTGTATGGAAAGCTGAGGGTTACCGGTTTATATCTTTCACATTCTCACAGTGTTTTACTAGTAGTAATCTGATTTAGACCTGTGTTATTGCTTGCCAGTCAAAGTTTAGTGTGTGTAGTCAAACCAGTTCAGGGAAAGTGTTTTTGCCTGTACTGATTCACCCCCCCTCTCAGTACCGGTTTGGTACTAACTATTCATCATTTATTCATGAATTGGTATCAAAGCATCCTCCAGGTCCTCTATGTTGTAAGCTTAATCACTTGAGGAAAAGATCCTACTCTAATGATGAAGAGGGAAGGTCCAAAGTTCAACAGAGATAACTTTAAAATATAGAAGGACAGAATGAAAATATACATTTGAAGCACGGGTGCTCAACACTAGAGCTATGTTGATAATGCTTACGTTATCCCTACTAGTAGTCTCACTGATGATCAAAAGAGAGAGATTCGGGAGAATGGGCAAGTCATGGAATCCCTAATCAATAGTTTATTTGACATTGAGTTTATTGATGTTCAGGATAAAGATAATCCCAAAGAATTATGGGATGCTCTTGAGAATATCTATGGCAGTGATGTGCATGTGAAACAAGCTAAGGAAGAGAGCCTTAGGGGAAAGTTTGAAGACATTCAGATGGTTAAAGGAGAGACCATTCAACAATACGGAATAAGAATCAAAACTATTGTTGGAGACATCAAGAGTGCAGGTGGTAAAATAGATGATTCCATTGTTGTTAGCAAAGTCTTGAGATCCTTATTATCGATCTATGCAATAAGGGTTGCTGCTATTCAGGAGTTAAGGTCTATAGACAAGACAAAGGTATCCCTAGATTCCATCATTGCTAAGTTGACAGCTTATGAGCTAAATAATTATGATAATGGATGATGAGGAGATCCTAATGGAATTTGAAGCTCTTCTTGCCAAGAGAATTCCTAAGGGAATTGGTAAATACAGAGGTAAGCTTCCTTTGAAATGATTTTCTTGCAATAGGATAGGACACATTACTGTAAACTGTCCTAATGGTGATAATAAGGACAAACTGGAGAAGTTCAAGAAGTTCAAAGGAGGAAACAAGGGAAATTGTTTTGTACCAGTTGATGAAGGTGTCACTGATGAGGAATCAGAAGATGAAGAAAGTGAAGACATCATGTTTGTAGCAGTTAAGGAAGATGTGTCAAACAAGAAGGTTCTTGTCTCCCACTTTGATAATTCCAATGAATGGATTATTGACAGTGCTTGTTCTCACCACATGACTCATGACCAGAGTAAGTTTCTATCTCTGGAAGAGTATGATTGTGGTGTGGTCCGATTTGGTAATGATGCACCATGTATGGTAAAAAGTAGAGTGTCCATCTCTCTGAATGGAAAAAGTAGTGCTGATAATGTGTATTATGGAGAAGGTCTCAAACATAACCTTTTAAGTGTTGCCTAGCTGAATGACAATGGACTCACTCTGGAATTCAAAGATGGAGTGTGCAAAATAAAAGGAAAGAATGGTGAGCTGATGGCCACCGGTATGTAGACCAAAGGTAACCTATTTCAGCTAAATGCAAATATCAGTTCATGTCTAATGGCTAAGTTCGATGATAGCTGGATATGGCATAGGAGACTCTGCCATGCAAACTTTGATAATATTGTGAAGGCTAGTAAGATCAAGGCAGTTAGAGGATTGCTTGTGTTGAGAAAACCAGAGAATCCTTTGTGCAGAGAGTGTCAACTGGGGAAAATGTCTTCATCAACCTTCAAAGGTAAATCTTTCACTGCAGACAATTTTCTTGATCTTGTGCATACTCATTTGTGTGGTCCTATAAAAACTAGGAGTGTGTAGGGAGACATGTATTTTATGATTCTTACTGATGATTGCTCAAGAATGATGTGGGTCACATTCTTGAAAGACAAGTCTAAAGCTTTTGGAAAATTCAAAGCCTTCAGAGCACTGGTTGAAAAGGAAAGTGGTAAGAGGATTAAGTGCCTAAGAACTGATCAAGGAGGAGAATTCACTTCTAGTGAATTCAACAAGTATGGTGAAGAGAATGACATCAAGAGGAAACTGTCTGCCCCCCGAAACCACAACAGAATGGTCTAGTAGAGAGGAACAACCGGATTATAGTTGAAGCAGCCAGAACAATGTTGATCCAAGGAAAAGTTGCTCACACTTTTTGGAGAGAAGCGGTGAGCACTACAATCTACACAATGAACCGGGTACTCATGAAGAAAGGAAATGATAAAACTCCTTATGAGTATTGGACCGGTAAGACACCAGTGGTAAGCTACTTTAGAGTGTTTGGTGGCCAATGTTATATCAAGAGGAGTGAACATCAGAGCAAGTTTGATGCAACATGTGATGAGGGAATATTCCTAGGGTATTCCACAAAGAGAAAAGCTCTCAAATGTTTGAACAATAGGACTCAGAGAATTGTTGAAAGTATCAATGTTAGAGTAGATGAAACCTCTGAGAAACCTGAAGAAACTAGCAGTGAGCAAGTTGGAGATGAACTGATAGTAACCTTCTAGGAACCGATTGGAAAACAACCTAGCACTAGTAACAGTGCTCCTACACTGGTAGATGCTGATGCTGATGAAGATGAGGATGAAGAAGAAAAGCAAGAGGAAATAAATAAGATCATTCCTAGGTATTTAAAGCTAAATCATGATCCAAAGAAGATCATAGGAGACAAGGATGCAAGAATTCTTAAAAGAAGAAAGGTCAGAGAAAATTCTTGCATGATCTCTCAATTTGAGCCTAAAACATTTAAAGGGGCACATAAAGACGAAGACTGGATCAAGGCAATGAAAGAGGAACTTGACCAGATAGAAAAGAATGGTACATGGTCTTTGGTACCTAGACCTGAGCATAAAAATGTCATAGGCACCAAATGGGTTTTTAGAAATAAGCTGAATGAAGATGGCACAGTGGTAAGAAATAAAGCCAGACTGGTGTGTAAAGGATATGCTCAAGAAGAAGAAGAAGACTATGGAGAAAGCTTTGCTCCAGTAGCTAGATTGGAAGGAGTTCATATGCTTCTTGCATATGTAGCCTTCAAGGGATTCAAAGTATATTAAATGGATGTAAAATCTACATTTCTGAATGGAATACTTGAAGAAGAGGTGTATATAGAGCAACCAAATGGGTTTTCCCTATCAGAAGACAATGACATGATGTTTAGGCTACATAAAGCCCTGTATGGATTGAAGCAGGCACCTAGAGCATGGTATGAACACTTAGACTCCCATCTTGTGGAGATTGGATTTGAGAGAACAAGTGAGGATAGAAATATCTATCTGAAGTCAGAAGGAGATCATATTCCAATCTGTGAGGTATTTATTGATGACATAATTTTTGGTAGAGATGACAAGATGAGTCATGATTTTGCAGATGAGATGGAAAAGGAATTTGAGATGTCACTTATAGGGGAGATTAAGTTTTTCATTGGACTAGAGATTCAACAAATGAAAGATGGAATCTTTATCACTTAGTCCTAGTATGTCAAAGAGGTGTTGAACACCTTTGGCATGGAAGAGAGAAAACTGGTTGGTACACCGATGGTGACTAGTTGTAAATTATCAAAAGAGGATGACTCAATGTTGGTAAATGAGAGGAATACTGATCAGTGATTGGTAAATTGCACTATGTAGTACATACCAGACTAGACATTGCACATGCAGTGGGCATTACTGCACGACTCCAAAAATGCCCAAGAGAATCCCACTTGGTAGCAATTAAGCGGATTCTCAGATATCTGAATGGTTTATGGTATCCATACAGTAATGACTTCAACTGGAAAGTGTTTACAGATGCTGATTGGGCTAGTAATGTAGATGACCAAAAGAGCACAACCACTGGTGCATTCTTTCTTGGTGGTAGACTGGTCTCATGGATGAGTAAGAAGTAGAGTTGTATCTCTCAGTCTACTGTAGAAGTAGAATATGTTGCAACATTTATGAACTGTACCCAACCAATTTTGATGAAGCATGTATTGAGTGGCTTCAAAGTTCCTGTATTTGAACTGATAAGTATATTTTGTGACAACAAAAGTGCAATCAACATTTCCAAGAATCCGGTTTTACATGCTAGAACTAAGCACTTCAAGCTCAAGCATCATTTCTTGAGGGAAAAGGTTCAGAATAAAGAAGTTGTATTGGAACATGTTTGCAGTAAAGAGCGGTTAGCAGACATATTCACCAAGCCTCTACCAAAGGCTACATTTACCTATTTGAGAGGTGAATTAGGTGTGTTGCCCCTTCAAGATGTGAACTAAAGGTGTGTGCTCCACAACAGTCAGGTCTTACATTGATATATCTTTTTCAGGATTGGTGTGTTGAAGGATGCTACTCCTTAGGGGGAGCAGCATAGTAGAACATAGATGTGTATGCCTCCACTTTGGCATTGTTGTCAAAGGGGGAGAAGATGTGAAGTGGAGAAGATATCTGCAGTATTGGGGAGAAGATGTGAAGCAGAGAGATATCTTTGTATATTGCCATCAATGCCAAAGGGGGAGATTATTGGCATATGTGCTGAGCATGATGATATTGTATGTTGTCATTGATGTCAATATGCTGAAGTATGAACCGGTATATTGAAGAAAGCAAACTAGCAAGAGAATCGATATGATGATGTGAACCGATATATGTGAAAAAGTGAAGCAGTATATTTGTTCAAGGTGAACCGGTATGTTGGTATGAGAACCATTATATGGAAGTTTTGTATCGAGGTTTCATTTGGTATGACTACCGGTTGGTAGTCTCAGCTTTAGGGTTTTTGGTTGATGCATTCCAAGCTTGTGTGATTCAACCGATGACATCTTGTGATGAGTTAGCATTTATAATGAAGACCAGATAGTCTTGCCACGTCAGCCTTATGTGTGTGAAATATTTACTTAAGGATCTTGCATGGAGATTGATCCTATCTACCTCGGGAATGTGTGGAGTCTTTTTAAATGGTGGAGAGCGTGTGATGGGTTATCAGCTTCCTGAAGCGGAAAAGAATGAATGTTGGAGAACGTCTTGAGATCTGTTCAAGACTGTTGTATTCAATGCAATGTGATTAACGGTCGGGAATGAACCGATTGAATTGTTAAACCTAAATGATTAGGGTTTAGGGTTTATGCTACTAACCTATCTATTTCCTATAAGGTCGATGATGTTTTTCATTTTGAAGTTGTTGGCAAATGTTATGTGTGTATCCCAGTGAGTGATAATTGATTCTTTCCAAATGAGAGAAGTGTGTTGATACCTACAGAGTGTGATTGCAGAAGAAAAGGAGCTAAAGTGGACCTACCTTGGCATTGAGTGTTGTTATTAGATCAGTGTATTACCTGTTGACTTCTAACCATTTCAGTAGTTGGAAAATCCCTTAACCGGGTAGCTTTAACAAGATTTTGTGTAAATCCTTTAACATGGTGACTCAATTCAATGAGTTCTTCAAATCCTCTTGCGAGGTAACCTTTAATAGGGTTCTAACCTTTAACCGGGTATTTAGCCATCCCTTAACTAGGTGATCCCTAGCAGGATTGATTCCTAGCAGAATCTATTGTAATATTCTTTAACTGGACTAGTCTCCTAATAGAGCGGACTTCAAAAGAGTTCAAAAAGAAGCTTGTGGGTATTCATCGCTACCGTGGTTTTTCCCAGTTGGATTTCCACGTGAAAAAAAATTAGTGTGTCATATGTGATTCCTTTCATGTGATGGTTTAGTGTTTTATGTGAAACTGGTAAAATATGTTGAACTAGCAGTCGTTATATTTTTTATGATAGATTACCTGTTTATGCATAAGGGTGAAGTGGAAATGGGGTATTAGATTGTATGGAAAGCTGAGGGTTACCGGTTTATATCTTTTACATTCTCACTGTATTTTACTAGTAATCTGATTTAGACTGGTGTTATTGCTTGCCAGTCAAAGTTTAGTGTGTGTAGTCAAATCGGTTAAGGGAAAGTGTTTTTGCCTATATTCATTCAACCCCCCCTCTCAGTACCGGTTTGGTACTAACTGTTCATCATTTATTCATCATGGTGTTGGTCAGGCGTCTAAACAAATTAGATAGAAATTAGGGGATTGAGTCTCCTCAGGCCTCGAGAACAAGTATGGTGGCCCAAAATCCTTTGTGTCTAAAGTTCCATGGGGAAACATAGACAACAACCTATGCAAAAAGTTTCCTGCTTCCCAGTCACAAGATTTCACCCAAGATTTTAAAGCTTGACATTGTTAGCATTGAAATATTTCAGCTTGTGACTCAAACTCGGACTACTGTGGCTGGAGAGGTTTATGTGCTGGCTATAATTTTTTTGAAGTAGAAGAAAGGGCTAGAGACGGAGCCCACAAACCTGTGGAATTGGTACTTGGATTGGCTTTATCAACACAAGGAGATCAGATTGTATATCGATGTCAGCCGAATGGGGTTTGCAGATGAATTCGTGGATGTGACTGAACCCAAGTTTCAAAGCGCTTTTAAGGCCTTGGAAGAGCTTGAGGATAGTTCGATTGCTAATCCAAACAAGGGTCACATGGTCAAGCATTATTGGCTCAGTAAGTCTAGTATTGCTCTCAATCCTAATTTGCGACAGCAGATTTATAGAATGCTTGACACTATCTGCAAGTTTGTTGATGATGTAATCAATGTCAAGGACAACCTCTCTCCTCAGAGCATCACCCAATTCTCATCGCTAGCTTCCCAGTCTGAATTCACTTTGATTTTGGTTTTGGAAGAGTTACAGAAGGATCTGTGGGTGGCACAGACGGATGTAAGAGCTGCATGTTACATTGGAACTTCACTTAGCATGGTCGTGGGGTTGGCTGGGGCTTGTGTGCTTGGCACTGTTGCGAGAATTATGCTTTTCATTGGCGGTCCCTCTACCCAAGGCTCAGACATTGACAAATCTCTATTCAAGGAAGGAAGATTTCTTGCATTTCTTCGCAGAGGAAGAATCCACATTCAGAGGGAGTCTGACATATCGTCAGAAGTAACCTTGGATGAAGAGGTTAGAAGGTTGATATTTGCTTCAGAGGGATCTTTCTTTTCAGTTTCAAAGGGAGCCTAACATTTCAGCTTCAAAGGGAGCCTGACATTTTAGCTTTAGAAGGAACCACGCTGTCATGAAGATTTAATTAATTCATGTTTATCTGTGATGGATAAATTTGAGGTGAAAGTCCTTGTTAATGAGTTCTTCTTTGAGAGATAAAAGTTCGAGGTACAATCCCTTGTCAATGAGTTCTTCTCTATGAGAGATAAGTTCGAGGTGCAATCCCTTGTTAATGAGTTCTTCTCCGAGAGAGAGAAGTTTGTGGTGAAATCCCTTGTTAAATTCCTCGATCCACCTTTTGCGAGTAGGCATGGTGGAGCTGCATTCTTCTCTGTGTGAGAAGTTTGAGGTTTCAACCCTTGTTATGCATTCTTCTCTGTGAGAGAAGTTTGAGGTATCAACCCTTGTTGTGCATTCTTCTTTGTGAGAGAAGTTCGAGGTATCAACCCTTGTTGTGTATTCTTCTCTGTGAGAGAAGTTTGCGATTTCATCCCTTGTTATGCATTCTTCTTTGTGAGAGAATTTTGAGGTTTCAGCCCTTGTTATGAATTCTTCTTTGTGAGAGAAGTTTGTGGTATCATCCCTTGTTATGCATTCTTTTCTATAAGAGAAGTTTGAGGTTTCAACCCTTGTTGTGCATTCTTCTATGTGAGAGAAGTTTGAGGTTTCAGCCCTTGTTATGCATTCTTCTCCGTGAGAAATTTGAGGATCAACCCTTGTTGTGCATTCTTCTCTATGAGAGAAGTTTGAGGTTCTATCCCTTGTTCCACCCTCTACGAGTAGGTATGGTGGATGTCATGTGAGAGACTCCATGACTTAGCATTTGCGTGTATTCACCCTCTGAGAGTAGCCATTATGGTCAAACATCACGATTAGGTGATGGGTATGTGCAAGATTATGGGGGGCCAAAAAGTTGCCATGAAAAAAAAATGCGTTTTAAACCTTTCCAAATGCCAAAATCCACTTTGACTTTTTGTTTGGGTCAGCCAAAATTTGAATTTGGTTTGGTAATAGCAAACCAAATCGGATATCCAATAATATCGGATATCCGATTTTATCGCCAATATTATCAGATATCCAATTTGTGATGTCAAACTTTTCCAAATCAGATATCCAATTTCAAATCGGATATCCATTTTTCTCAACATAAAATATATAGTTTAGTAAAATGGGCATAACATTTGTGTTTCTTATCGAAATTTTGATTTTTTAAAGGAGTTGGAAAGGTAATTTAGAGACCTATCAAATGCATGAGCTAATTTGATGATATTATATAAAAAAATTAATTATAATCATTTCAAGTTAGTCCTTCAATTTTAAAACTTTAAATACTCACAAATTTTGCATACAAAGTCTCATTTTTTTCTTATCACCTCCTTTATCTATCACTTGTCTATCTATACTTATATAATATAGTTTATCTATCTCTTTCTTTTCTACTTATGTAACTTATTTTCTCATCCCATCTAGATAAATAAATTCCCAAGTTACATGCATCTCTGCATATATCTCCATCTTTCTATTCCTATCTCTCTCTCTCCTACTCCATCATTGTCACTCCTTATTTCTATACTTCTCTCTAATAATCTCTCTTCTCTCTATTTATCTCCCTCCTCAACCTTATCCTAACTATACTTATATATTACTTTTCTCTATCACCTTCTTTCTCTCCCTATCTTGTTCCCTCTATCTCTATATCCCTATAGATTTGTCTTCATGTATATTTATATCTCATTATCTCTAAATATCACTTATTCACTCCATCTCTCCCTCTACTTTTCTTACTCTCTCTATCACTTTCAATCTATATCTATCTCTATCTCCATCTTCACATCTCTATCTCTTTCCCTATCAATCACTATTTTTACATGTTCCTCTATGTTTATATATCTTCCTCTATACATGACTAATCTACTTCTCTGTCTCTTCCTCTATTGCCCTCTTGAAGTATCTTTCCCTTTCTCTAGATTTATCTCTTTATTTTCTCCATCTTTATATATCTCTGGCTCTCTCCCCACATCCTTCTCTATAGTGCCTTTATATATCTCTATATCTTCCTCTTTCTCTCTCTCCCTCTCTATCTATCCCTATGTATAATCTCTATCTCTCTTTCTCACTCTCTTGCTATCTACATCTCTCTATCTATCAATATTTCTCTTCCTTTATATCTTTCAATCTCTTTCTTTTTTTAATCTCTCTCTTTACCCCTATCTATCCATTTTTCTCCATCTCTTCATATATTTATCTTTGTCTTTACCTCTCTCTTTCTCTATATCTATTCATCTCCCTCTCCCTTTATCTTCATTTTTTATCTCTATCATCCTCTCTCATTTTTAATATCTAGATATGTCTACCTCTTTCTATCCATCCTTGTCCTTTATTTTTTCTCCCTCTCACTTCATACTCCTTAATATCTATATCTCTATTTATGTCCTTGTCCTTTAGTTCTTTTCCCTCTCTTTAGTTTCTTCATCTCTCTTCATCCTTATATCTCTCCTTATTTGAAGCTTAGTATATATGGTTTCCTAATGGGTTATATTGTGTCCTAAGGGGTCATAGAACATCATATGAGCCCTTAGGACACAATATGACCCCTAATGACACCATATGATCACATAAGGGGTCATTAAACACTATATGACCCCTTAACACACAATAAGACCCCTAATGATACCATATGGTGTCCTAAGGGGTCCTAAGACACCAAGTGACCCTTTAGGACACCATACAAACCCTAATGACACAATGTGGTATCCTAAAGGGTCATATGGTGTCCTAAGGGGTCATAGAATGCCATATGACCAATTAGGACACAATACGACCCATGACAACACCTAAGGGATCATAGGACACCATATGACTCCTTAGAACACCATACGACCCCTTATCACACCATATGATCCCTTATAACACAAGAAGACCCATAATGACACGATATGATGTCCTAAGGGGTCATATGGTGTCAGGAGACACCATATGACCCCTTAGAACACAATATGATCCCTAATGATACCTAAAAGGTCATATGGTGTCCTAAGGGGTTATATGATGTCCTAGGAACCTTTAGGACACAATATGACCCTTAGCACACCATACAACCCCTAATGACACCATATGGTGTCCTACGGGGTTGTAGGACACCATATGACCCGTTAGGACACAATATGACCCCTAACAACACCTAAGGGGTCATATTGTGTCTTAAGGGGTCATATTGTGTCCTAAGGAGTCATAGGACACCATATGACCCCTAACGATGCAAAATGGCACCTAACGATACCTAAGGGGTCATATGCTATTCTAAGGGGTCATAAGACACCATATGACCCCTTAGCACACATTACGACCCTTAATAACACCATATGGTGCCCTAAGGGGTCATAGAACACCATATGACCCCTTAGGACACCATACAATGCATAATGATACTATATGGTGTCCTAAGGGGTCATAGGATACCATATGACCCCTTAGAGGACCATACGACCCATAAAAACATAATATGGTGTCTTAGAGGGTCATAGAACACCATATGACCCCTTAGAACACCATACAGACCATAATGATACCATGTGGTGTTTTAAGGGGTCATAGGACACAATATTACCCCTTAGGACATAATATGATCCCTAACAACATCATATAGTGTCCTAAGGGGTCATAGGATACCATATGACCCCTTAGGACACCATACGGCCCCTTACGACACCATACCGCCCTTTACGATACTATATGGTTTCCTAAGGGATCATATGGTATCCTAAGGGGTCATATAACACCATATGACCCCTTAAAACACAAGAAGACTTATAACAACACAATATGGTGTTCTAAGGGGTCATATGGTGTCATGAGACACCATATGACTCCTTAGGACACAATATGACCCCTAACGATACCTAAGGGGTCATATGGTGTCCTAAAGGGTTATATGATGTCCTAGGAACCTTTAGAACACAATATGGCCCTTTATCACACCAAACAACCCCTAACAACACCATATGGTATGCTAAGGGGTTGTAAGACATCATATATCCTGTTAGGACACAATATGACCCTTGACAACATCTAAGGGGTCATATTATGTCCTAACGGTTCATAGGACATCATATGACCCCTAAGGACACTGTATGGTGTACTAAGGGGTCATAGGACACCATATGACCCTTTAGCACACAATACAACCCCTAACGACATCGTATGGTATCCTAAGGGGTCATATAACACCACATGACCCCTTAGGACACCATACGACACATAATGACACCATATGGTGTCGTAAGGGGTCATATGGTGTCCTAAGGGGTCATGGGACACCATATGAACCCTTAGGAGACTATACGACCTATAACAACATAATATGGTGTTCTAAAGGGTCATAAAACACCATACGGCCCATAACGATACTATGTGGTGTCCTAAGGGGTCATAAATCACAATATGACCCCGTAGGACATAATATGACCCCTAACAATGTCATATAGTGTCCTAAGGGTTCATACAAAACCATATGACCCTATAGAACACAATATGACCCCTTAGAACACCATATGACCCTTTACAACACCATATGGTGTCCTAAGGGGTCATATAAAACCATATGACCCCTTAGAACACCATATGACCCCTTAGAGCACAAGAAGACCCATAATGACATGATATGGTGTCCTAAGGGGTCATATGGTGTCACAAGACACCATATGACCCCTTAGGACACAATATGACCCCTAACAACATCTAAGGGGTCATAGGGTGTCCTAAGAGGTTATATGATGTCCTAGAAATCGTTAGGACACAATATGACCCCTTAGCACACCATACAACCCCAAACGACACCATATGGTGTCCTAAGGGGTCATGGGACACTACATGACCCATTAGGACACAATATAACCCCTAGCGACACCTAAGGGGTCATATTGTGTCCTAAGGGGTCATAGGACACCATATGACCCCTAACGACACAAAATGACACCTAACGATACCTAAGGGGTCATATGGTGTTCTAAGGGGTCATAGGACACCATATGACCCCTTAGCACAACATATGACCCTTCATGACACCATATGGTATCCTAAGGGGTCATAGAACACCATATGACCCCTTAGGACATCATAGGTCATAGGACACCATATGACCCCTTACGAGACCATACAACCCATAACAACATACACATGGTGTCCTAAGGGGTCATAGAGCACCATATGACCCCTTAGAACACCATATGACCCATTACGACACCATGTGGTGTCCTAAGGGGTCATAAGACACAATATGACCCCTTAGGACATAATATGACCCCTAACGACGTCATATAGTGTCCTAAGGGATCATAGGACACCATATGACCCCTTAGGACACAATACAACCCCTTAGGAGACAAAATAAACCCTAACAAAACCTAAGGGGCAATATAGTTTCCTAAGGGGTAATAAGATACCATATTACCCCTTAGAACACAATATGATCCCTAACGACATCATATAGTGTCCTAAGGGGTCATAGGACACCATATGACCCCTTATAACACAATATTACCCCTAACAATGTCATATAGTATCCTATGGGTTCATATGGTGTCCTAAGGGGTTATAGAACACCATAAAACCCATAACGACACCATCTAATGTCCCAAGGGGTCATATGGTGTTCTAAAAGGTCACGGGACACCATATGACCTCTTAGGACATAGTGTGACCCCTAAAAAAACCTAATGGATCATATGGTGTCTAAGGGGTCATACGATGTCTTGTGACTCCTTAGGACATAATATGACCCCTTAGCACACCATACAACCCCGAACGACACCATATGGTGTCCTAAGGGGTCATAGGACACCATATGACCCGTTCAAACATAATATGACCCCTAACAATACCTAAGGGGTCATATGCTGTCCTAAGGGGTCATAACCCCTTAACACACCATACGACCCCTAACGACACCATATGGTGTCCTAAATGCTCATAGAACACCATATGATCCGTTACGACACTATAAGACTTATAACAACATCATATGGTGTTCTAAGGTGTCATATGGTGTCCTAAAGGTTCATGAGACACCATATGACCCTTTAGGATACAATATGACCCCTAACAACATCTGAGGGGTCATATGGTGTCCTAATGAGTCATATGATGTCCTATGACCCTTTAAGATACAATATGACCCCTTAGCACACCATATAACCCCTAACGGTGCCATATGGTATCCTAAGGGGTTATAAGATGCCATATGGTATCCAAAGGTGTTATAAGATAAGATATGACCTGTTAGGATACAATATGACCCCTAACAACACCTAAGGGGTCATAGGACACCATAACCCTTAGGACACAATATAACCCCTAATGACACCTAATGGGTCATATGGTGTCCTAAGTGGTCATATGACGTCCTATGACCCCTTAAGACACAATATGACCCCTTAGCACACCATACAACCCCTAATAATGCCCTACGGTGTCCTAAGGGGTCATAGGACATCACATGACCCGTTAGAACATAATATGACCCCAAATGACACCTAAAGGATCATATGTTGTCCTAAGGGGTGATAGGACACCATATGATCCCTTAGGACACCATATATAATCAATGATGACACCATATGGTGTTGTAAGGGGTCATATGACACCATACATGACCCCTTAGGAGACAATATGACCCCTAAAGACACCTTAGGGGCCATATGGTGTACTCAGTGGTCATATGATATCTTATGACCCCTTAGCACACCATATGAACCCTTACAACACCATATGGTGTCCTAAGGGGTCATATGATACCATATGAACCCTTATGACACCATATGGTTTCCTAAGGGGTAATATGATACCATATGACCCCTTGGGACACCATACGACCCATAACAACACCATATAGTGTTTTAAGGAGTCATATGGTGTCCTAAAAGGTCATAGGACACCATATGACCCTTTAAGACACAATATGAACCCTTAGCACACCATATGACCCCTAACAACATCATATGGTGTCCTAAGGGTTCATAGGACACCATATGACTCATTAGGACACAATATGACCCCTAACAACACCTAAGGGGTCATATGGTAAAGTTAGAAGTAAGGATAGGTATGACAGAGAGATGACAATTGGGGAAGAGAGAATTAGATAGAGTTGGGGGTAATTAGGTGTTGGGAGGAGAGGGGGATGGGAAAGTTTCAACAAAGGGAGAGAGGGAGAGATGAGGAGAGAGGTCCAAAGAGAGAGGTATAGAGAGAAGGTAATTAGGGGAAGGGGAGGGGGGAGAGAGAGGGAGGGAGTATCAACAAAGAAAGAGGGGGGAGAGATGGGGAGAGATCCCCCTGATTACCCTCTCTCTAGTCCATCTCTTTTTTAATACTTCCCTCTTCCCTTCTACTCTCGATAATTATCCTCTCTCTATCACTCTCTTCACCTCTATTCACCTCTCTGCACATCTCTCCCTCTCTCCTTTTGTTGATACTTACTCTTCTCCCTCTCTTCTTATCCAATAATTACACCCAACTCTCTCTCACATTATTTCTTTCCCTCAATTACCCTCGATCACCTCTCTCCTCCTATGGGTTTATAGATACTTCCCTCTCCCCCTCTCCCCACCCCCTAATTAATCTCTATGTCTCTCTTCACCTTTTTCCCCATCTCTCTTCTCTCTTTGTTGATACTTTTCCCTCCCCCCCTCTCCTCCTACCCCTAATAATCTCAAACTCTCACTCTCATTCTCTCTTCACCCCAATCACCCCCTCCCTCTCTCTCTCTTTGCCTTCCACCTAATTACCTATAGCTCTCTCTCTCACACTCTCTCTTCCCCCCAATTAATCTCTCCTTCTCACCTCTCTCCCCCTCTCCTTTTTTGATACTTCCCTACGCCTCTCCTTGTCCCCTATGAATTTTGTTGCTAGAGATGAGAAGGAAATGCAGAGAGACTAGTCTAGATCTTAGGGAAGAGAGAGTGACATAGAGGAGGAAATTATGAAGAGGTAGAAATATAAGCACCTTGTAGAGCTTGAGAGATTGAATGAGGCATTCATTGAGAATTAGAGATATAGGTCTAGAGAGAGATGTATAAATATGGACAAAAGAGAGGGAGGAAGAAACAAATAGGTGGAGTGATAGGTTTAGGAGAGAGAGGTGGAGAAAGGAACAAACATAGATAACATGGTTTATCAAAATTTATCGAACTCAATAAAATTCATAAATTTTATATTATTAATTAATTACATATTTAGTTTATTTTGAGATGATTGTTACAAAAATTCATGCAATAGGGAAATCATATGGAAAAGTCACGAGTTTTTTATGTTTTAAAAATAAAGGATGAATTTAAATGAAATATAATTATTTTTTAAAATGAATAATTGAAAATCTACCTATTCCATATCATAGAGCTCTTAATTACCTTTCCAATGCCTATAAAAAATCAAAATTTCGATATAAAACGCAAAAGTTATGCCCAAATTACTAATTTTTTTTTTTTCAAAAATGGATGTCCGATTTTATCGAATATTCAACTTTAACGGATATCCAATTTTAAAACATAAATTTTTCCCTCCATCTTTTGGTTCGGGTTTTCTTTGGGATTTGGCTTGGAAGTGCCAAGCCTGGAAAGTCAACTGAAAAAACATGTTTTTTCAATATTCCTTGATTTTCCAGACTTTACACTGGTGGCTGACGACTTATTTTTATAGCCAAAATTGATAAAATGAAAAGAATTTTTTAAGAAAATTATCAGCTTTCCAACAATATAAGGCTTGTCTTATTTCGACTTTAATAAATATTTATTATTTATTTTCTAATTGCATTCTGACAAAAGTCCTGATTGATAGACTGATTGAAAAATACTCATAACTTTCAAACCACATTATATTTTTTGAATCTAAAACATGCATCACATCCTATGCTTCGTCTACTATAGGGAAAAATTTAAAAAAATTGAATTTCATAAGGTTTTGACCAAGTTAAGGTGGTCAGACGTAGGAGTTTTTGAATTTTTGAAAAGCTATAGTAAAAAAATCATAAATAATTATTTACTTTATAAAAAATTATTAAAAAATATGTGTGACATCCGGACATGAGTCTAATACTTATATTATAAATATTATAAAAAAATATTATGATTTGATTGTGATTAGGGTGGTTAGACATACACCTACTTCTTATCTTTTTCCTGAAATTTTTGTACCACTGTATTGAAATTTGAAATTTTCATCAAATAGGATTTTTTTTCCCAAAAAACAACTAGTAGCTTAGAAGCTACATTCAATTTTCTATAGATTCTCTTCTTACATATTTTAAAAATAATGTTCATAACTTATTCAATTTTTCATGTCAAGTTACATAACTTTGATTTTTTGAAATTTCATTGCCACTTAAGGGCCTGTTTTGGCACACCATGATCCTGCACATACCCTGATATACTATCAAAATGAGGTGATAAGCTTCTTTCATTCACATGAGTGTATTCATTATGTTATTCATCACGATGAGGTAATGTGACTTGTAGAGATTAAGAAGGATTCCTCCCTAGCTAAGAGGGAGTGTTGATGATATAGTGTCGGTAGAAATCCCATAGGCCGACTCAGAAAGATCAAATGTGTGAATGGCCTATTGGCCTTACAAATTTGATGAATCTATCAAATTATATTAATCCTTTATATCTTTATTAAGTCACATATGCATTATCAGGTTTAATGATTAAACATACATTATCGAGTTTGACTTATCAAATTTGTTTCAAAGGGGCTAACTTTTGGTTAAAGTCTACCACCCCTCATTTGAAGGCATGCGATGCTTCATGAAGGTTGTGCCTCCTTGATGAGAGCCAATTATTGGATATCTCCTTTCAATGGATATATATGGATGTGGTCTTCCCTCTTTGGAATAGAGTTAAGACAACAAGTTCGATCATAATCAGGCAGATCGAATTTATGTGCAAGCACATCAATTGATGGTGAGAAATTTATATAGCGTGCTCCAGGGTGACGATAAGAGATTATCATCTATGGTTGGGAAGGAAAAATATTTGATGTTTGCCTGTGGTTAACGAGCACTACCTTAAAATCAACAGCTGTAAGTGTAAAGGTGATCCTTGGAGGAGAAGAGATCTTTGTTCAAAACACATCTACCCCCAAGAGAAGTTGTCTTAGACAAATATAACATCCTCTAGAACAAGAAAAGGAAAGAACAAGAATACAATCCTTCCTCCCATTTCTAGGTAAAAGGGATTCTTGATGAGGGATGACTCACTTTTAGCCCCCAGAGAGATGGTTTTATTTATCATAGATGTACATTACCAAGTGTAAAAGAGGTCGTAGTCAAGGATTAACACCTCTCATATAAGAGAGAATCCTTGAGTGAATAACATCAATTCCACACAAGGAATGACATCAAGTAATAGAACTCACACCATCCACCTAATAGGGTAAAGTGGATCCCTAAAGAAAGAGAGAGAGAAGGATCATTGCCCCCCAAGCTAAGGGACAATGAGAGATGCTTACACAATCTAGGAGAGAGAGATTAAACATAAGCAAATGTTCAATGAACTTATGTGAACACATGCAATAAAAGACATTAGTAAATGTAAAATACATGTCTCCAGAAGTGGTAATCTTCTGAAAGAAGAGAGAAAAAGCATCATATATTCCCCAACGAAGATTAGTCATAAAAGCATACCATTGTAAGAAATGATAATCACATATGAAAAATGAAGCCCCTAAAGGAAATAATAGTACATGAAAAAGAAAGAAAGGGAAAGGACTGAAAATCCTTGCCCCCCAAGTGAGGAGAACAAGAAGAAACATTACACATTTTCTAATGCTGATTAGTTTCAAGTGATATGCCATCATAGTGGAACAAATCCTTTCAAGGAAGGAATACACACTTCCCAAGAGATCATTCCCTTCTAAGGGGCATATCATACTTGCGAATAATTGAAACCATAGAATAGGTAAGATTTCCAAGAGAATGAAGGAAAGAAAATAAGTGTAGTACAAAGATTCCCCTCTCCCAACAAAGAGGAAAACCAAAGAACAAATATATGCTCACATAAGAATAGCCTTATGCAAGAAAAGAGATCTAATAATGAATAATGCTCCAAGATAGAGATAAATATATAGAAAGAAGAAATTTGGACTTCATGTTGCTTCCCCAAAGTGTGTTAAAGTGAAACAATACCACCACTAATGATATGCCATAGGGTGAAGAGAAACATGAAGGGAAAGGACGTGCTAAGACAACTTTTTTACCAAGAGATACAACTAGATCTTTTGTGAGATAAATGTGTGCAAGATCATATTGTAGCTGAACAAATTTCTTAAACGCATAACATTTTCCAAGAGAATGCGAATATGAATCATGAAAAATGCAATATTCAATACCTTTCACTTGATTAAGATTTTTGTTTTTATTTTGAGGAGGAAAGGAAATATTCTTGTCATATTTCAATCTCCAATAGATTCTTGCAGCTAATTTATCAGGATGGTAAATATCGTCTTGCCATGAAGGAGAGGGTTTGTTAGAAGAAGAAGTTTCATTGTCCACAATTCTAATTTTGCCACTATCGATTCCATCTTGAATAGAGTTTTGAAAATCAGTGCAATCATCAACATTATGGTCATGGGTTTGATGAAATGAACAAAAATGACGCTTTGAAGAAGAAAAATTGTTGCGGGCTCTCTTGATTTTCTGTTTTTGGAGGTAATCTTTAAAGTTTTGAAGCCTAAGGAATTCATCCATAGAAAGAGGGGTACAACTTCCTAAGCCTCTTGTAGTAGTTTGTATAGGAGGATCTATAGGGACACGAATTCCATGCTCAAATTTCCCAATTCCTTGTCTTTTAAAACTGTGTTTTTTAATTATATGAAAGCTATGACTATAAGAATGTTGCAATTGACTAGATGGAGGAACAATATCATGAATTTCTTGGAAATCGAATGTGTAAGGAGGCAGAATTGGATTTGTAGATGAAGGAGGAGTATCATGTGAAATGACAATCTCTTTGCCTTTATCAAGCTTATCCTTTTTGGAAGATTGAGGAGGAACATCTTCATCATCTAAAAGCTCATTTTTAGTTATTTCTATGTGAGGGGGAAGGTCATGAATAAAATGCATGACATCATCCTCCCTATATAAACTTTGATGTTGAAGATAGGTCTTAGGAGAATAAGGAGGATGTAAAGATGTAAGAATGTTGATATTTTCATATTACCCCCCTTGCTCAAGGGTATGTGTAGAAGAAGAAGATGGATCCATATTACTTTCCAATGCTTGCTCTTTTTTAGAGAGATTATTGGTTAAAGCATTAGATCTCATTTCATCCACACAAGATACCCTAGGAGAGGTACAAAGTTTAGGATATTTAGGTTTAGGATCTACAAAATCTTTAAGGTGATTAACATAAGAAATGCATTTTGTTAACAACATCACCATAATGCAACATAAATGATACATGAAAGCTTTGAGATCTAATTGAAAAGAAAATAATTTGGAAATCTTAACAACACAATATGAGCAAGTACTATGAAGAAAGATAAGTAACAGGAAATGGAAGAAACTCTTATCAGACACATGATAAATATATGCAAAAAAGAGTGTAATCATGGGATTTGGTTTGTAGGCTGAGGCAAGTTGGTGGGCTTGGTAGGAGAAAAAGGTAAATACTCCCGCTATGTGCCATCTGTTATATAACATAAAGATAAATTATTTAAGTTAAGTTCTTATAAATGTTATTTACATTACTACATTAAATATAATCTAATTCCAATTAGACATTATGTTTTAGTAATAATGAAATTCTAACTATATATAACTGACTTAGCTGAAAAAAATAAATAAAAAAATGACAGAAATATATAGTACTTACAACTCTTATAGCACTGAAAAATTGAGTAAGACACAAGTTCTAAGGTGGATGTACTTTGTATACAAGAGCAATTGAGAAGCTTCACACCTCAATAAACCCATATATTATATATGTTGTGAGTCACATCTCTTAGTTTTCGTAGGATCCGTGTGAGTTTCTGTGGCATGCAGCAAAATTAATATTAAAAAATTTGACATCAATAATTCTTCTACTGAGAAAGATAAACTTTTGTCTGGCTGAAGGCAATTGTCAATCAATGAAATATATTGTTGCCTCAATAATAACTTTTCAAGTCGTATGGATTAGAAGGATCTCATAAGTTACAGAGATATTCAAATTATGATAATAACAGTAATACTACAATATAACAAAGAACTCTATGCTAAACTAAAACATGGAGCTCTATCATCATTTATTTGGTATTTGGTTGAAGACAGTAAACCAGAGACAATGAGTGTAATTACAGTTTTGTACTGCATCTGAACAAATAGCTAATATCTTCACCAAAGCTCTTTCTAGAGACAGTTTTCTAGCTTTGACACCAGTTAGTTTCAGTGGCATGTTACAAAATGAATTTTACAAAATGTTGATATCAATAATTCTTCCATTGAACAACATAAACTAATGGATTACATTAGAGCAATAAGAAAAGGCAGTGACTAAAGGCAATTGTCAATCAATGAAAGATATTATTGCCTCAATAATAACTTCTCAAATCATATGAATTAGAAGGATCTCACAAGTTACAAAAATATCCAACTATAATAATACCATCAACACTACAATAAAAAAGAATAAAAAAGAATCCTGTGCTAAACCAAAACTTGAAGCTCTATTATTATTTGGTATTTGGTTGAAGACAGTAAACCAGAGACAATAAGTGTAATTACAGTTTTGTACTGTATTGAAGAAATAGCTAGTATCTTCACCAAAGCTCTTTCTAAAGACAGTTTTATGACTTTGAGACACCAGTTAGTTTCAGTGAGATGCTACAAAATGAATATTACAAAATATTGACATCAATAATTCTTTCACTGAACAACATAAACTAATAGATTACATTCCAGTGATAAGAAAGAGGTAGTAGTCACTTTTTGTTTGGTTGAAGGCAATAATCAATGAAATACATTGTTGCCTCAATAATAACTTCTCAAGGAACATGGATTAGAAGGATCTCACATATTACAAAAACATCCAACTATGATAATAACAGCAATACTACAGAAACAAAGAATCCTGTGCTAAAGCATAACATGGAGCTCTATAATCATTTTATTTGGTAATTGGTTCAAGATAGTAAACCAGAGACAATAAATGTAATTACAGTTTTGTACTGCATCTGAACAAATAGCTAGTATCTTCACCAAAGCTCTTTCTAAAGACAGTTTTATAGCTTTGAGACACCAGTTAGTTTCAGTGGCAAGCTACAAAAGACAGTTTTATAGCTTTGAGACACCAGCTAGTTTCAGTGGCATGCTACAAAATGAATATTACAAAATTTTGACATCAATAAATCTTCCACTGAACAACATAAACTAATAGACTACATTGAAGTAATAAGAAAAAGGCAGTAGTCACTTTTTGTTTGGTTGAAGGCAATAATCAATTAAATATATTGCTGCCTCAACTTCTCAAGTCATATGGATTAGAAGGATCTCACAAGTTAAAAAACATACAACTATGATAATAATAGAAATACTACAGTAACAAAGAATCCTGCGCTAAACCAAAACATGGAGCTCTATCATCATTTTATTTTGTTCAAGATAGCAAACCAGAGACGATAAATGTAATTACAGTTTTGTGCTGCATTGAACAAATAGCTAGTATCTTCACCAAAGCTCTTTCTAAAGACAGTTCTATAGCTTTGAGACACCAGTTAGGCCTCACCTCGTTGATCATCAAAGGAGAGATTGAGGACATGCATGTTCAGTACATGCTCAACGGCATTCATCTGCAGTTGCAGTTTACATAATCTATTTTTATTTTGATTCATCTGGAGGATAATTTTCTAAGTCAATTTGTAAAGTAGTAGATGTATGTTCAGAGAGAGTTTTAGATCATTTTTCAAGACTGTTGTAAACACAATAAAAGAGTCTTCTTGTTTGCTATTCTTTCAGGATCTAGCAAGTTTTTAATTAATAGTGTGTTTTTTCTTTGTCTATGCTGATTGAACAGCCGTGTATGAAAGATCTACAAAAGATTTATATTTCTAGCCTGTAATTCTGCAACTAATTTTTCTGTTTAATATCAGTATAATGTCAGTGCTGAATATTTTTTCTTACAAACATGTTTACTGGTGGCTTATTTTCTCAAATTTCTTTCTTGGTTGCTAATAGATAGTAAGACATTAAGTGAAGAAGAAGTCACAAAAATGTCTTGACGGTGGGAAAACTTTATATTACTGGAATGTTCAACATCTACCATAAAGTGAAGCGAAAGCTCACCCAAAACTGGATTTACTCCTGAAGGACAAAGCCTTAGTCTTGAAAATAAAAAAAAACATGAAAAACTAAATTTTTACCGCACTGTCTTAGGACTATCCATAGTCCAAAAGGGACAGAGATTATTCTGTTAAACAAGTAGCATGGTGAGAAGAGCTGAAATCCTATTTCAAATGACTAAGACCTTGACATCCTTATATCATTCCAAATATTGAACATAAGAGGAGCTTGACATGCTGTTCCTGCAAATGGCTCACTTTGAGAAGCTTGACGTGCTGGTTTTTCGCTAGGCCCACTTTCTGGATACTGAAGAGACGATGCCATCCAGTTTCTCTCAGGCATTATTACATTCTCATAACCAGTTCTCACAATACCTAAGGGCTGACCAGGAGAGCAGACTGTGCTTCTTGTGAAGGTGCCCACAGACAGCATGTTCTCAGAAGATGGTATCTTTAAAGCAGCTAATCCTTCTTGGAGATTCTCATAACCAGCTCTCACAATACCTGAGGACTGACCAGGAGAGCATACCATGCTTCTTGTGAAGGTACTCACAGACGAGATGTTTTCAGAGGCTGGTGTCCTTGAAGCAACCAATCCTTCTTGGACATTTTCATAACCAGCTGTCACAATACCTGATGGCTGCCTAGAAGAGCAGACTATGCTTTTTGTGAAGGTACCCATAGACATCATATTTTTAGAGGCTGGTGCCCTTGAAGCAACCAATAATCCTTGGACATTCTCATAACCAGCTCTCACAAAATCCGAGGGCTGCCCAGGAGAGCAGACTATGCTTCTTGTGAAGGTACCCACAGACATCATGTTTTCAGAGGCTGGTATCTTTGACGCAACTAATCCTTCTTGTGTATCGATGAATTGAGCTGGCAGAGAACCGTGTGATGGAACAGAGGAATCCCCCATTACCAGTCCTTGAGCAGATGCCATGGTTTTAGAGATTCCACGCTCATCAATGGCTCCAGGTTCCAAGCCCATCAGATTGTATAGAAAACCATTGTTATTGTTTGTGGGCATCAATTGCTGTGTTGCAGGGTTCAGTTTCTCATACCATACCATTGATGGAGAAGCTTGAACAGGCTGTTCAAGAGCAGCATTGTATGGTGCAGCAGAAGCATTGGAATGGCTGACTGTACCTGTCAGCGAGCTTTCTGTGCTAGAAGCAGCGATGATAGATTTGTCCACATTATTCCCAGCCCGAGTGTTTGCTGCATCTTCCAAAATCTTCTCAATACGTTCTATGCTTTCCATATCTTGTACTGCAGTACTATTGCGGTCTTCTTGCCCTCCTACGGGTAGGTCGGTGCTCATTATGGTTTTCACATCATATCTACTTATTTCAAAGTTTGTTACGGCTCTTGCTCCTTTGTATTTGATGGCGGCGATGTCATAAGCTTCGGCAGCCTGTTCCTCAGTCTCTGTGGGTTCCATGAAAGTCACTAACCATTTCATCCAGTTTGATGATTCGATGCATCTCTAATGAACTATAGCTCAATGCACTGCATTTATTGTAAACATTATACTATAAACTCTCTGTGTACTCACCGAATGTTCCCAGATACATATCTTTGTTCCCTGCAACTCTCCCAATCCTAGCCTGCCACTTTCCCTCATTTCTGTGCCTGCCAAGATATATCATTAGTATCCTAGAGCTTCATTATGTCAATTCTGGTATTTCTATCCATCAATTGATATCATTGAAATATAAATTAATTTCACTCGGGAAAATTAAGTGGCCTCTTTTGAATCACACTAATAAATCTAAATCTTATTGAAGAAATCAGTCTGATTTCAGATAAATAGCTTAACTAAATAAATCAAGATGCTTATGTTCAACTTTAAGTTCATCTAAATAAATTAATTCGAGATAATCTAATTTCATACAAACAATCTAAATAATCAATAATAAAAATGGGATGTTTAAGACCAACTTAAAATGAGCCCTTGTCACTCCTCGATACATTGATGCACCCCTCGAAAAGCTAGTACTACCCCTGCAAAATTAACACCTATTAGGGGCAGCAGGAGCATGCAATTACAAATCCAATAAAATCTCACTTAAGAACTAAACACTGGTATGAGTCTACATGTAATAGTTTGTGATCTATTATAAATTTCATTTCAAAATGCAGTGATTTTGAATGATAAACAGAATCAAGCCGCTCAAAAAAATGCAATTATAATACTCTCTGTCTGTGAAACCATTAACCACCTACACAGTCCCATACATATGTGCCTAACTTCTATAGATGCATACGGGATAGGAAACCCAAATACCTCCTTATAAAACGAATATATTCTTGTCTCGGCATGTTTTGCATTTCCTTCAACTCTTTCTCATATGTTATAATCTGCATTTGACATAGTAAAATTAAAATTGAAAATTCTGAAAACATTTTTGTAAAAATAAATATATAATGTTTTTTTAATGAATAAATGTCTGTATTAGTATCACATAGTACATTTTTAAATAACTTTGAAAGTGTATATAAGTATACCGGAAAGTTTAAAAGAGCTTCTGTACCCCAGTACTTGAGAGCTGCCAGATCATAAGCTCTGGCAGCACTCTCTTCCTGCTCAAAGCCGCCTACAGTGAACAGTTCAATTATAAATCTGGAACTTCAAAACTACTATGAATTAAAATTACTTACACCTGTATAACAAACTGATTAAAGTATCTCCTTACCGAGATATACTGGAGAATCCAATCATTGTCCAGAATTCATGGATCACAATATGACAGCTAAATTAGTATCCAAATTAGAATAAACCTACTTGTTCAATAGCTGCCCCCAAAAAGAACTTGTTTGTAAACGCAAATAAACACAACAAAAGATAATATATGGGAGACCTTATTTCTATACATAACACCTAGTTATGATATTCTTACACAACCTTAAGAGAAGACCAAGAAAGAAATCTCAGAAATTTTGTTTCAAAACATTGAATATATAAAAAAAAAACCTCCTTAAACTTCCCGGATCTTGATGGGCCCTAGAGCCCATTTTGTGCTGTAGAAAGAAGACTGTTCAATTGATAACTAATTACATGATAAATTCATGAACTAACCTTGTTTACCCTTGCGGTTGCTAGTATCTTTCTTTTTGTCCCAGAGATGGACTTCATATCTCCCTGTCCATCTATGCCTACATTGAATTCCACATAATCTTACATAAAACTAGCCCTTTATTTGGAATATATAAATATTTATGAGAATAATTATATATGTTGAACATACTTAGTAACTCCACGGTACACTGAACTGTAGGCCAAAGAACTGGAGGGCGGCTTTTCGATATCCATCAAGCTCTTCTCGTAATATTCTGCAAATGGATATGAATTTAACATTAGAATGCATAATTTAGAGACTCTCAATAAGTTAGGTACATATAAATTGTAAAAAATTAAAGAAAACAAAATCATAATATAACAGTATCGTTTAGATTTCATGATTGTTGAAAATAAGTCACACTTGAATCGATTTAAGAATTCTTTTGATGTTTAAATTCATTGGATCTTTAACCATGATGGTTCGAGTTTCCAAATATAGACATAAAATGAAGAGTCAGCCTTCAAGGGATAGAAATATTAGATCTCCTCATCTACCATCAGGTATTTTAAAACTTCTGCTATATAATAACTCAGATCTGAATAATTTGTATTACAATTTAATAATTATAATCTATTGCAATAAATTTATATGACTATTATCATGAAACAAACTGTCAACATATATTGATATAGTTCAATGTCCTAAAGACCATTTTATGGCATTATTTGTAAGAGTGTTTTTAAAGCATCAATATGTAAAATGTGTCAAACTTTGCATTACAAACTGAAATCTGGCCTACTCCTCCATCCATATCTGAAAATAGAAATAATATTGAAAATGAATATAAATGACATTTGAAAATCTAGTAGAGAAAACTTAAGACTATGATAGGTAAATAATATATATGAAATATGATTTAATATTAATATGTGAAAATACGAAAACCATAATGGGCTTCGGCCCTAGCTCGTCTGGTTGTGGATCGCAACTTAAGGCGTGGGTATGCTCCCGCTGTGTTGCTACTATGAAATCATTTTTAGATACAATAAAATTGATGGGTTATACAAATTAGATAGTTCTGATAGAGATCTAAAATTAAATCTACATGAAACTATATTTAAAAACTTGTTTTTCTTTAAATTTTGCAGATTTAGTATCTTTCAAAGCAATAATGTTTCACAGTAACTCTTCAACTCTTCAAGAAAAAAAATCAACTTTAATATCTAAACAATAGCTAAAAACCTATTTCTTTTAAGGTTTGAAAATTTAGTACCTTTCAAAGCAACAATGTTTCACTGCACCTCTTCAGAAAACAAACTTTCAACTTTAATACCTTCCAAAGCAATACTGTAGGTCTTCAGAAAAAAATTAGGAAATTCTTTAGGGTAGATTGAAGATATACAATGCCTTTTTATTATAGTGGAGATGTATAAAGATCTACATGAACAATTTCCAAAATCATGTTATATTATCGAGACAGTGCATAATAGTGACACGTTGTTGGTGTAGGTAGAATATAGGGTGTATATAAATCGAGATGTACTGTCCTCAAAATCTTATATTATTGGGAATGCATATAATAATGACATGTTATTTGCATAGTTACAATTTAAGGTGTATATGGATTTAGGGTTGATTGGAAGTCTACTATGCCTTCTTTATAATGGCACAATATTGGTGTAGGTAAAATATAACGTGTAGATGGTTTTAGGGTAGATTGTAAGTATAAAATGTCTTCTTTATAAAAGTGGAGATGTACATAAATCTAGATGGTCAATTCTCAAAATCATGTTATATTATGGGGAATGTGTATAATAATGACATATTATTCTATAGGTAAAATATAATGTGTAGATTGTATTTCCAAGATACTATTTTCCATGCACATGTGTACTTATAAAATTTATAAAATATATTAGTTAAACTCTATTTTACAAGAACACAATATAATCTCCAATATATAACAATAATAAATATTAAAAAATATCAGTTAAAGTTTGAAATTATAATTAATAATTTTTTTTTTGCCTAAATAATTGATTGACCATTTAAGATATTTAAAATTTATTTTATTCAATTTTTTAAAACTATTTATTTTATGAATTATAATTATATATTCATATGTAAAATTTCAAAATTTTTGGAAAGAAAAGAACATTAAAGAAAACGACATTTTATGATAAAATTTGTATGTTAATAATGTTAATTTTCATTCTATTTGATTCTATTTAATTTTAGTGGATAGGGTCAATACAATTACATATTGATAAATGGTGCATGGTGCGCATACTTATGTAATTTTGGGTTTATTATTCAACCCTTTTTTTATTTACACACATTATTATATATTTAATGCTATTTTATTCACATCTATAAATTTTTTTCATGGTTAATGTTTATTATATTCAATATTGTCCCCCATGTGGAGAAATTTATCCCCCACCTTTATATTAGTTTTTCCTTGTCCTAGCTTAATGTTTTAAAGATATCCATAAAATTTATGGCTATATTGACTAACCCTTGAATTTTAAATTTAATTTAAAATTTCATTGCCACCATGAGCTAATTTGATACAAATTTATAAAATTTATTGCTATATAATAGTATTTAAAGGCATTTAATGTGCATTCACTTATTATCAAAGAAAATCCAAAATATTATACATTAAAGAGAAGAAAATTTTAGGAATATGTCACTTGAGTGCACAAAAATAAACTTAATAATGCATCATCATTATAAAATGTTTGCATGATGAAGAGTGTCATATTTGAGTGTTTTCATGACTTTAGTTTGAATCCAATCAAAATGTTTTGATTAAGAATACATGACTCTTTTAATCTAGTGACTTGTCCAAGGCATTTTTAATACACCTATCTTTAATAGTCAATAAGGAATAAAGAATATTATGAACCACATAGAAAAAGTATGCAATTTATTAGTTATGATCTATGTGTTACAAGATATATTTTCACCTATAAAAATGATCTAAAATTGTAATATTGAACTATAATTTTTTTAAGTCTATGAAAATACCTTTTACATATTTTGAATAAAAATAGATCCATTTCCAATACTAAGGCAAACACATTTAATTAAATCATCAACCTTTACATTCTCTCAATTTGGAACATGAGTTTGTTGTCATTAATGTCAAACTTGTTGTAATGGAAGATTTAAGTTGATGTCTTTGATGTCAGCAAAGGTCCAAAAGTTGGTTTGGAAGTTTGTGATCAGTGGTGCTATATTAGGTGACTACTCATGGATTCATATTGATTTATGGAGATTAATGGAGATTGGTGTAAATGATATATTTGGTTGTCTTATGACTATTCTAAAACATTGAAGATGTATTTGGATGTCGATAGTAGATTTTGGTTAAGTTTGACTATTCTAGTGAATAGTCTGTCAAACTAATTGTGCTACACTGATTCATCTTTGACTATGGTTATAGTATGATATTGGTGGATGCAAAATAACATTATATCCAAGGTTTTATGTTATCATTTGATCCACAACTCATTTGGTGTTAGTCTAGGTATTAGCTATGCAGTGACAGTGTACCTGATTGTAGGAATGTTTTTTATTCATCAAATTTTTGGTGATTCTAGTGTTGTGGTTTTTTAGGGTCTTATTGTTGGTGTGAGGTGATGATATTTTATGCATTTGTAAGTATTTTTGTAGGTCCCCACCATTTTTGATTTTATTTAATGGGGTTTCTTTATTTATTCTATTCTCTAAAGCTAACTTGAGTGTTTTTGGTCCGTGCGGAGTTGAAGGTGATGATTTAAGATTTGCTAGGAATGTATGCCAACATGGTGTGATGCTTCACACATATTTTTTCCCTTCCATAATGAATTATAGAATAAATTTGGGCTGATGGTTTATACTCTATACGTTACATCTAATTAGGTCAACCTAATTGATGTATTTTATTTGTGTGGATGATATATAAAGGAAGAGGTCTTTTGGAGGATGATAAGTGATGGTAAGTGTTGAATGAGAAGTTGTGCAAAGGTTCACAAGTGTAGATGAGAAATCATGAAATCATTTTTAGATATTTATAACAATGAATCGTAATATGTATTTTAGATGATGTGCTTCTACTCAATTCAACAATTATTTCTCTTTGTAATCAAATCTATTGTATCTTTCCCTAAAGAAGTGATCATCAGTGTTTTGCAAGGCCTTTGTATCTTTCCATAAGGTTGTGTGCCTTATCTTTTAAGTCCAACTCAAGAGTAATGCGCTTCCTTGGCCTAGAGCTTGAAGCTTTGTAATCAGGTTCTCATATAGTGAGATAGTTCTCACTGAGGTTTTTTCCTCATTGAGTTTTCCATGTAAAATATTATTGTCATTGTGTAATTGGTGTTTTTGTTTTGTTTCTTTACTTTGAACTTATGATAATTGGAATGAATATTGAATGAATGGTTTAGTTTTAATATATGTTGATTGATGCCCCCCTTGTCACATTAGGAAGTGTTCAACATTTGGTATTAGAGAAGGGTTTCTTAAGAAATAGCCTAACAACTGAGGTAGATCCAAGATTTGAATGCAATGTTTGAATCTGAAGATTTGGATACTATGAAATCACATGATTGGGATATTAATGTGATTGTAGATCTTGAAGGAGAATGAATATTGGTTCTATTTTATCTAGGTGATTATTAGGAAAAGTTCAAGAAAGTAGAAGAACATGTTGTCCATATAAAAAGGAAAATTGATGAAGGGAGGAAGATCATTGATAATCTTGAAACAAAGCTACATAACAATTTTAGAGAGTGCACTATGCTTGAAGAATAAGTGGTTATGTTGAGGAAAGAATTGAAAGAGGCAAAAGAACAAATTGATATGAACCTAAAGCTCAAAGGTAGTAGTGATATGCTTAATGAGATGTTAAGTGCTCAAAATCCATCTAAGGACAAAGGTGGTCTTGGTTTTGACAAAAGAGAATGTTCTAAAACTCTCTGCAAAGATGAGAAAAGAAAGGAAAAGATCAAGGATGAATCAAAGAAGGCTAATGAAGATAAAAAATGTTTCAATTGGGTATGGAATAAGAACTTCAGAAAGCCAACTCTTGCTCAAATGAAGTATTCTCCATCCTTAAATGGTAAATGTTTTGCATGCAATAAGTTTAGACATAGATCTAGTGAATGTGAAGTCATATTAGATCTTATTTATTTATTGGACAATGCTATGCTTGAAATAAGTTTGGATATAAGGAAAATGAAGGAGAAAGTAGAATGATGTATGGATATTGTATGTATACAACAAATATGGGCATAAGGTTGTTGAGAGAAAATATAGTGTCATAAGGAACAAAAGTGGCTATAACAAGGTCCTACTTGTTATAGTTGCAAAAAAATAAAACACATTACTAGGTTCTACAGAGGAAAGAATGAGCAGACCTCTGGGCCAAAAAATAAGACTGATATCAATGATATAAAGGAGAAGGTGAAGAAGTCATGGGTGAATAAATCTGATGAGAATGTAGATGGCAAGATACTATATGGATTTGCACCTATTGGTGGTGCATATACTTCCTCTAGAAACTAGATAAAATGCATTATCTAAGAGGGAGATTCGATTGAAGACCCTAAGAATTAATTAATGGTATAAGATTTCCACAATCCATGCCGTATTCTCTTGATTTTTTCTAGATTCGATTGTGTTTGAAAAAATTAAGAGGACCCTAAGAATTCCCTATTGGTTTCAATGCTGGATTGGTTTTAGCATGACAAATATTATGAAGGATTTTCAAAATCTTTTCAAGTTTCTGCGATGATTTTTAAAAGCATTTGGGGTCTTTGTCAATACAGAGTAGCATATTTTTGGTGTCTTACAATCAAGTGTATTCAATGATAAAAATAAGTAGTTGACATTAACAGTAAATTATCTTTTTGAATTCATTTGAATTAATTGTGATCTTACAAGTTCAAGAGCTATTACATGTTAAAAAATATGTCTCAAGAAAATCCAAGCGACAATGCGATCAAGGTATTATACAAACCATGCTTTACCGATTCCACTTGATGATTTGATGGCTACTCCTATTATTGTTGACCTATCCTTGAAGCCACAACTTGATTTCAAGCCTTACCCATTTGTGGTGATATAGAAAGATAACAAAGGTGATTTTTCAAAGGTGTCATTGGATATAGTGTATACAGAGGATGTTAGGGCATATATTCATCTGACTCTAGTTGAAGGGATTCATGTGAAGCTCAATGATCTATGGATGAAGCTAGTGAAAGATGACCTGATGACCTTCACGTAGCAATATAAGCATATTCCAAAATTAGGGTTGGATATTTGGAAGTGTGAGATTTTGTCAAGATCAAGAGGCGATGGAAAGCACAAATAAGAGAGACAATAGAATGACAAGAATAAAACTGTATTCTCATCAATATGCAAAATGATCAACTGGATTCACCAATACAATGAATATAGGCCTGCTTATATAGGCAAGGCCATATGGATGTACGAGCACATAATTATGACATGTGGCTCAATGAGAAACAAGGGTAGGTAAGAAATACTAGGGGTAGGTAGGAGAAATAATATAATATTCCACAAGAGGTGGATGACCCACCGAATGTGGAGTGTAACAGCAAAATAAGACCACAAAAGGTGGAATTTCTCCTACAAGCACTATCCCTATGTGCACACTTCCCTAAGTGTCTCAAATCCAAACTACGAAAAGATGCATTATCCTAAGTTAACTTAAGTAAAGTGTAATAATATCCATAATGAATATTTATTTACACCAACAGGAAGGAGTTCCTTAATTTCAACTATGATCATGCATATATTTTGATCATATTGGGCCACATTTATGGAGACATTATTTTTTGGATCACCTACATAAGATCATGAACGATGGTATTAGAACTTTGATAGGGTTGTGTACCTCTACACACTTCCTGTTCTAAAATTGGTGAAGAATGGTACAGTGTTTGAGCTTACTGATGCAAAATATAATGGAAGGGCTATGATTGTGGAGTACATAATTCGAGTGTTTTCTATTTAACAAAGGGTTTGGACTACAATATTTTCTATGAGAATTATGAGGTATTCACCATTGCCACTGTAATACACTCTTCTTATCAGATGGTGGTTGAAGGAGAGAAGTTTGATCTTTGTGAGATTTTGAGACAACAACTTTTGGAAAATTTGGATACAATGTAGAAAATTAAGTATCTATTTAGATTTGAGTCTCTAATAATTTTCTTAGATTTTATGTATATGAATGAGCTCCCAAGTGTTAGAAGTAAAATGTGGAATAAGTTCACTCCTATAACAATACAAATAAAACATCATATTAAAATTTTTAATAACAATATAGAGGCATACAGTATGCATATTCTAGTTGGTTCAAGAATTTTAAAGATAAGATGTGGGAAAGAGAAAGAATCCCTAGTGGATTGGTTTGGAAATACATGTATGAAGTCACATTTCTGGTCAACAAGGACCATTGCTACATTGAAGTTTTCAAGCCAAGGACTACTTATCTACTAAAGCTACCATATGAAATATTTGAGAAGTATGTAGAGATTTTCAAAATATTGACACTTTGTTGAGGTTATGGTAGATCCGAATAAAGATCTAGGCTAGGAGAAACTATTGAATTTTTGAGCAAGATGATATTGAATAAGTCTAAGAAGACTCATGCAAATATAATGGAGATAACCTACCCATCATAGCTAAATATTTTACGAAGCAAGTTATGAGGAGAATTAGGTCTACATCCACCTCTACTTAGATGAATATTGGTTCCTTTGGAACCCCTGTGAAAGTTGTAATAAGTGAGAAGAAGAATTAAAAACTTGAGCAAAAGGCAACAAGAGAGAAATATCTTGCTTGAAAACCATAGTTGAGGAATTAGGAACCCTTGTGAAAGTTGTAATAAGAAAGAGGTCCAAGAAGATAGTAGGTGAAAAGAAGTATGGTGTTCCTCTCATCTATAGAAAGAGAACACTGGTCTCCCCAATAGAAACCCCAACTAAGAATAAGAAGAAGAAAATAGTAGTGGAGAAGAAGAAAGACAAGAAAACATCAAATGGAAGGAAGAAGAGTCTTGTATCCCTACAGTTGATCCTAATTATCAACCTCTCGATCTCAGTAGATTGGTGAATGCCATCTACTAGCATGATTCTTTGGAGGTATCTACAAGTTTGTATAAGGATGCTACTTAGTTAAACATAATGACAATTGAGAAGGCCATTGTCTATTATTTGGTTAAATTTAACAAGAATGTTAGTGATATTGTAGATAAATTACTATTGGAGTTGTTGGAGGCATTGACATAGAGAAAAAATGAAGTAGTAAGGAAGGAATCCAACATTTGGACTCATGCATTGGATATGGTATGTAACCCCTTATCTCAGGACGACAAGACAAAGATCACTTACAGTCTTAACACAGTGTTGAAAACTGAAGATAGAGTCAACCTCCTCATGGGTGAGGGTCCAAATTAAAATAAAAGGGTAGTTAGACAGATTGAAGAAGTGGTAACAAATGTTGTAGAAGAGTTGAAGAAAAGTGTGCCTTCTCTTGTGTAGAAGACAAATACTATTATTGGACAGGTGGTGACTAAAGTTGGATCTCCCAATGGTGGTAATGCTGAGGATGATTCAGAGAAGAAGATTGATGAGTAGAAAGATGATAAACCAAGTTTGATGGAGGTAGACAAGGGTGTGGAGATAGTTGCAGAGATGATTCTAGAGAAGGAGAAGAGTCTAGAGAAGGAAAAATAAAAGGAGAAGGTGATAGAGGAAGATAAAGATATGGAGTCTAGTGGAGAATCTTATAGACTTTCTAGAGATTTTATTTCAGATTTTTTGAGCCTATGGATGTTGTTTGAACCAGTAATCAATTTTTGAGGTACTTTAGGAAGCTATATCTCAGGGTAAGATGGACCTTAACTAGTTTTCTCCTCTGCACATTCTTCATTTGGGTGATATCTTCACCATTTCTCACACAAGAAATACATTAAAGAATAAATACAAGGCTTAATAGTTATTGATGATGCAGTGAAAGTGAAGTACTTTCAAAAATTATTCTAGATGATAGTGTATCTAGTGAGGAGCAACTATAGTTTCTTCTTAAGGGCTTTAAGGAACATGCCTCCAAATGGGAGGATAAAATTTTTGAAGGATGTAGAGAAGAAGGTAGAAAATAAGAGATTAGAGAGTTAGTAGATAGATGTGTAACATCACATATTAGGCTACATGATAGCATTAATGTTTTTGTAAAGAGTAAAGGATGTAGTGGTGGGATATAGGTTTTGTCCTTAATGGTATGAATCTATTAAAGACATTAAGGGACAATAGAAATTATAGATTAATAGATTCTACAATTATCTAGTATTATAGACTTGAAGAAGGATGCCAATGGTAATAGTGGCTTCAGATAGAGAACTTGAACACATAGTTAATTCTACGGACTAATCAGAATGACAACATCAAGATATAGTTTGGTTGTATCAGAGATATTGTAGACTTTCAACTCACTAACATGGTGAGACTTCTTATAGACTCTTAGAATTTGGATCAGGCAGTAATGGCTCTAGGTAGCTGTAGTGAGACAAAGGATATCATTTTGAAGATGGAAAGTCAACACAACATTTTAACCTCTGCAGAGAATAATTGGAAGACCACTTGGTCTCAACCCAAGTATGTTCGTAAGGGATTTACGCACCTAGCCATGTAGACTCCTTGATTTTTGCTAGTAAGACATTTTTGTTCCTATATAGTTATATGCAAATGAATAGAAGAATGTTGGAATATAGTTTTCAGTTTTCAGTTGTGTTCATACCCTAAGGGGGACTTATTATAGATAGAGGGAGGAATTTGTAGAGACGATTTGAATTTGTATATGAAATGGAGTTACCCTTTGTCCTTGATGTCAAATGGGAGATATACTAATGTTTGGAGAGAGTCACTATTGGATATTCTATAGATAATTTGTGGTACAAGTGTTACCATCAATGACAAAGGGGGAGATTGTTGGAATCATGATTTTTTTATCATTGATGTTAAATTTTTTGTAATGGAAGATTTCTAAATTCATGTCTTTGATGTTAGCCAAGGTCCATAAGTATGTGATCATGGGTTCTATATTAGGTCTTGAAGTTGGTCCGAAAGAATGTTATCAATGGTGCTATATTAGGTGACTGTTCATCACTTCATATTTGTGAATGGAGAGTAATAGTAATTGGTGTAGATGATATATTATATCGTATTATAACTATTTTAGAGCATTGAAGATGTATTTGGATGTCTGTAACATATTTTAGTTTAGTTTGAATGTTTTGGTGAATAGTCTGTTGGATTGAGTTCATCTTTTCGGTCTGCATTGTGTTGCATTGATTAATCTTTTATTAAGGTTGAACTATGATGCTGGCAGATGTAAAGTAACATTATATCCAAGGTTTTATGGTCTAATTTGATCCACAACTAATTTGGTGTTAGTCTAAGTGTCAATTCTATAGTGACAATCTGCCTATTTGCAGGAATGCTTTGCATTCCTTAATTTTTTGGTGATTTTGGTGTTACAGTTATCTGATGCTGTGTTGTTCATTTCAAGTGATCCTATTTTATGTATTAATAAGTATTTTTTGACTTTTACATTATATTTTGAGTTTTTTTTATTGGGTTCCTTTATCAGTTCTATTCTCTAGAGTCAACTTGAGTGTTTATGGATTGTGTTGTTGTGTGTGGAGTGGAAGGTGATGATTTAGGGTTGTTGAAAAGGTATGCTGACATGCTATGATTATTTACACATCTTTTTTCCTTCTAAATCACTTTGGAGAATTATTTTGGGTTGGTGGTTTATACTCCACATATTAAACATCTAATTAGGTTGAATGAATTGATGTATTTTCTTTGTGCAGATGATATATAAAAGAAGAGATCTTTTGGAGGATGATATGTGCTGGTAAGTGTTTAATGGGAATTTTTGCAGAGGTGCATAAGTGTAGATGAGTAGTGATGAAGCCAATTTTATATTTTTTATAATTTTGTCAAGTGTAATCAATATTTCAGATGACATGCTTCTACCCAATTCAACAATTATTACTCTTTATAACTAGATCTATTATATCTTTCCTTGAATACATGATCTTTAGGGTTTTGTAAGTCCTTTGTATCTTTCCATTAGGTTGTGCACCTTAGCCTACAAGTCCAAATTAGGAGCAGTAAGCTTCCTAGGCCTAGATCCTTAAACTTTGTAATTAGTTTTTCATATAGTGAAATAGTTCTCATCATGGTTTTTCCATTATTAGGCTTTCCATGTAAAATCTTGGTGTCATTGTGTGATTAGTGTTTTTAATTTTGTTGTTTACTTATATACTTATGATAATTAGAATGAATGTTGAATGAATCGTTAAGTTTTAATATATGATTATTCGCTTCCCCTCTTAGTTTCCGAAAGTGTTCAACACCCTCTTTGTTTCTAGTGTAAGTACATTGCTTCATCCTAATTATCACTATTATTAATCTAGGTCAATTTACGTTGAGTTGTGTGCATTTGATGAGATTGGCCAACTTAAGCTTAAGGAAAGGTTATTTTGGTATTTTTTTTATTAGACTATTTGATTGTACACTCCTATGGTTTGACCTTCAAGTTTTACCTTCACTAATTCTATGGTTTGAAATGTGTCATTCTTGGTGATATTATATATATATATTTCTTTCAAGGGTTTATATTCTTCCTTTTTTTCAATAAAGGATGTAGAGCTTCCATAAATTTATAAATAAAAATATTGATATTTAAAAATTGGAATTTAATGACAGTATTTCTGTAGACAAGGGACCATGAAAATAAGTAGCCAAGATAAGACATAGATAGTCTAGTACTGGATATATAATCCAAAAAACAAAAAAATGCATTGCTTGAAAGAAAAAATATTAGAGACCTTTAAAAAGAATGGATTACATAAAAATATTTTTTGTCATGGGCATTGTACACCGAAGAAGAGGGAAGGATTGGAGAGGCAACAATAGTAGGGGTGTTGAAGTAGATCTCATCCACACCAATGGTAGTGCCATCAAACTAGAAGTACACTACAACATCAATATTGAAATTGTCATTTTGATGTAAATTTTCTCCAACTGGAGAAGGAAACACAAATAAATCAATGTGAGCTAACTAGATCCCTGTGATAACTGCAACATTGCTAAGGGAATTTTGTGGAATATTTTCTCCTTTCGAAAGGAAAAAAATGGAAATTGAGGATGATGCGATAAAAATTGGTAGTGGATTCCAAGGAGACAAACAACTTGTGGAAAACAAACAAGACAAAGAGCAACATGGTTAATGAGTAGCTTGAGGGCCAAAACATAGACTTGATTTCAGCCCTCATAGTAAATTAAAAAAATTGATGATGAAAGACCAGTGTTGAGTTGAAGACTAGTTTACAATTATGTATTAGACCTTGAGACATAAGATTATGAACACAAATTGCGTTTGGAGACACGCTAAGGAAATCAAGATAAAATATGACACTAGGGGATAAATGGATCATCTAAAGAGTCGTATAGATCAAGGGTGTGATTTAAGGCCTTAGTAAAATAAAATTCATCCTAGATGTATGTATTGTTTAGGTACGTTACCAAGATTTTGTGGTTGATGTTTTTAGTGGCATTAAAGAGAAATGCAATCACCAAGTCAAGCCATAAAAATAGATAGGTGGGATCTAGATGGACATTTGTATTCATTATTAAATGGATAGTTCTCTCTACATGAAAATAGTTGAAATAAAAGATGTAGCATATTGTCATAATGATGAACGGGGGGTACATAGTGGTGATCCAATAACCATCATCACCCTAGAAACACAACCTAGAATTAAGCACTTTTGGACAAGGTGTTAGACAAAGAAGAAAGATAAGAGAATTTTGGGTGAGAAGAAGTATTTAAATTAGATCTTAATGACACATCCTTGATAATTAATTGCAAGATTTACTATGAATATGCCATGGAGAGTGAGTGAGTATAATGGGAAGTATTGAAGGCTTCAAAACTATTGATATGTTTGAATTTAATTATGAGATGGAGATTAGAAGGGACTAATTTCATAGCATGAATCTATGTTCTACCTAGAAAATGGTTATAGCTGAGATCATTATGTATGACATGAATAGGAATGGGTGAAGTCATAGGTCCTATTTTAATAGGTAATATGACTATACCAAGTAATTCTGTAGGAACATTATCAAAGCAATGGACACAAAGAGGATCAAGTTGAATAGAAGAACAATCTCAATTTATATTATGTAATAATTCAACATGAAAAATATTAAGTGTTGACCCATTATAAATTAAGGTACCTATTATTATTTTCTCATAAATGCAAGGAGCAATCATAAGGAGATCATTTATATTTTAGACCTCTATAGAAGGAAAGTCATCTTGTGAGAATATAATATTATTTGGTCTAGTAGAAGGATGAGGAACTGCCTTTTATATTAATTCTTGGATCAACCCATGGTATGAAGCTAAAGTTTTAATCAAGTCTTAAGGGAGATCTTATCTATGATACTAGGAAGTTTCTCAACCAAATTAGGTTCCTTACCAAATTTTTTTGGAGGGTAAGGTAGAGGAGGATGGGAAGTAAGAAGACCATTAGAATCATGCTTGTTGATTTGAGTGTTATATAGATGAGGAACTTTGAGACCATATTTTTGTTCTAGTTTAATTTTCATATTACTTCTTTCACATTTTTATTTTCCAATCCTTAGGAAATATCTAGAAGCTCTCTTTTGTTTGTTAGCATTAATCAAATGTTGGTTTTGAGGTTGAGTGACATGTTGAATAAATTAAGGTTGACATAAGTAGTATTGATTTTATTAGGTCCTTTTTTTCCCAAGGTATCTATATGGGTAGGAAAAACTTGGGGAGAAGGATTAACAATGTCCATAAACACTTCTTCTCTAGGAGAATTACCATGTATGAAAGGTAAGGTGATATTAAGGAAGGTCTTTATGATATCATCCTATTTCTCTAGAGATAAGATATTATCATGGGAGAGACACATATTATGACAAAGATAATCTCTATTCATCAAAAGTTCATTCTCAGGAGGGATATTTATTAAAAAAGTGTTAAAAGTTTCTTCTTGCACCAAAATTTCCTCATGTGTAGGAGATCCTTAGGAGGGGGATAGAGTGCAACAAGGGAGACTAAGCCACTATCATATATATAAAATAAATTCATCATGAAACTAACTAAAATGAAAATAATTTTCTGTTAGTCCCAACCGGTGCTGAGAGGGGAGGGGTGAATCAACACTTGATCAAATTTTCACAATTAAATTTTTAACTTAAATCTGCATTCATCTAATATCCAATAATATACTTAATCACTGAAGTAAAATATGCAAGCATGAAAAGTTGACAGTGACACCAAAAAGTTATCTCATGGAAACCCAAATGGGAGAAAACCATGGTGTGAGTAGGAACTCACCAAATTTGTACTCTTTTGAAGTACGCTTAGTGAGGAGCCATCCCTATTAGGAGATTACAAAGACATTGTTAGGTGCCACCCGGTTAAGGGATTTTGTTCAAGGCCGGTTAGTGCCTTTACCTTGTTAAAGGTAGCCTGGTTAAAGGACTTAAGAACGTCAATTAAGATGTCTCGCAGTTAAGGGATTTTACAAAAGGGACTTGTTAAAGTCCACCCGGTTAAGGGATTTATGTTGTAGTGGTTAGAAAACACTAGATGGATGATCTGTTGAATTAGCTATTGATAGATTAATCAAATCTCAATATGCATCACACTCAATCCATATTGGTTGTGTCTTCTCTACACACCACCAATTTTCTTCTTAAACCTTCGACTCTTCACTCAGCTGGTTCTTTGTCCTTTGGCTCTGCACTCTGGCGATCCTTTGTCTCTCGACTCTGCACTTAGTCGATCTACCTCAAAAACACTCTACTCTACTGAAACCTTTTAGCACTTCTTCCCTCTCTGCTCTTCACTTTGGATTGCCTTCAACAAGATCTACTTGTTGAAAATTTCACAATCAAAACTTTTTGAATGAACTCAAGAACACTTTATACATTTTTTGTCAATACTTTCAGGCGTTCCTTCAATCAAAGCAATCATGGATTTTAGAAGATTTCAAATTCAAAATCTCCCACTCTTTATCAACATGTCTTACAATAATCACGTCAAGTGTTCAACAAATTCTGCCACCACATCTCCCAAAGATAATAACTTTTGGGTTGTGTTCAGTCAATTAAGTGCGAAGCAGAAAATCCGCTGGTAATCATGCTTGACTACATGATAAACAAATTTGACCTTACCAACAAGTGATTTGGCATAGACACAATCTCACCAACTCATCTTTCGCCACCACAAATGAATAACCGATCACCACTCTAAAATTTATGGTGATCATCTTTCTTCCTTCTATCATATCGGTGTACCGGTACACCACTGTACTTCTATATTACCGGTTCATCCTTTGATTTCCAGTTTGTTGTGCAGGCATCAAGTCTCTTCCCTTGTTTGCCAATGAGATTCCGGTTTGCATACAACTTCAAGTTTTCTTGCCCGAGTCACCTTTTGTGACTTCATCATCATCAGAGTGACTGATCTTCCCGAATGATAGACCGGTTGGCTTAGTCTATCTTTCCTTGAGCTGATTGAACCTTTGATCATTTGTTACCAATTTTGTTTCCATATGTTTGTAAGTCATCACTTTTTCTTATTGAAAAACACCACTCTACCTATACCACTTCACTGGTTAGTGTCTTCACCGGTAAGTGTTGGACATCAATGACAAAGCTTAGCACATATACCAGTTCTTTGGATTGACCGGTTTTGTCAATTCCAACAATCCAACAATATCCCCCTTTAGCATTGATTGCAAGTACTTCAAAATCTAGCTAATTAGTTGCAAATTCTTTTACTTCATCTTTGTACCAGTCTGGTCATTACTTCCACCCTGAATAATGAATATCTCCCCTTGTCACTGGTAATACTCTGATGTAGCAACTTCAACTCAATCACTACTTACCAATGGTGAAGCACTCTAATCATATCTCCCCCTTTGACAACAATGCCAAAGAGTCATTTCTTTACACTTACAAGACTTCTCCCCCTAACCGGAGTAGTCCACACTCATCAATCTAGTCTCTCTTTAAAAAGTAAAAAAACTTGAAATCATACTAGATTGATGTAGAACCCTATTTGCTTACTTTACTTAATGGAGGGGCATAACCCCCAACTTACCTCTGAGATAGTCAAGGGTGTCCTTCTATAGTGGCTTGGTGAAGATATCAACCACCTACTCTTTTGTTGGTATGTACTCCAACATCACTTCCTTTTCTTGAACTTGTTCCTTTAGATAGTGATATTTAATGGCTATATGCTTCATTTTGGAGTGCATCACCCAGTTCTTGGATATGTCAATGGCATGGGTTTTGTCAAAATGGATCACTACCAGTCCAACCACTTTTTCTTGTATTCCTTCTAGTAGTTTCTTGATCTAAATTGTTTGTGTGCAGTTGATTGGAGCAGCTACATACTTAGCCTCAGCCGTGGATTGAGATGTGCAATTTTGTTTCTTACTTGTCCAAGATACAATCCTATCTCCGAGAAAGAATGCACCTCCACTAGTGCTCTTTCTGTCATCAATGTTTCCAGCCCAATCTGAATCAGTGAAGACACTTAAAATGAAGTCTTTCTTATGTGGATAACAAAGACCATATTCATCAGTCCCCTTTAGGTATCAAAATATTCTTTTGACTGCCACCATGTGAGTCTCTTTTGGATTTGAAGAAAATCTGGCAACCAAGCCAATAGCTTATGCTATGTCCAGTTTTCCATTTACTGCATATTGCAACTTATCGATCATGGATTGGTAAAGTGGCTCATTCACTTCTTCAAACTCATCATATTTAGATAGCTTGCAACTTGTAACCATTGGAGTTCCAACTTGTTTGCATTCTTCCATTCCAAAAGTTTTCAGAATTTCCCTTATGTATTTAGTCTAATTGAGGAAGATGCCAGTCTTTAGTTGAGAGACTTGCAGGCCTATAAAAAACTTTATCTCGCTAATCATGGACATCTCAAATTCTTGCTTTATTTGTTCTGCAAAGATTCTTCTCATCTCATCATCTCCCCTAAAGATGATGTCATCTACAAAGATGTTAGCAATTAGGTGTTTTCCTTCAGCTCCACTCTTCAGATACAGGTTACTATTATCATTGGTTCTTTTGAACCCTATGCTTAACAGATATGAGTGTAACCTTTCATACCAAGCTCTCGGTGCTTGTTTAAGCCCATACAAAGCCTTCTGCAACCTACATACTATATTCCTTCCATATTCAAATGCAAACCCTTCCAGTTTCTCTATGTTTACTTCTTCCTCTAACACCCATTTAAGAATGCCGATTTGACATCCATTTGGTAAACTTTAAATTTTTTATGAGCAACATAGGCCAGCAAAATTCTGACCCCTTCTAGCCTGGCCACAAGTGCGAAGGTTTCTCCATAGTCCAAACCTTCTTCTTGAGCATAACCCTTATAGACCAATCTTGCTTTGTTTCTTATCACTTTACCGGTTTCATCCATTTTATTTCTAAATACCCACTTGGTGCCTATTACATTTTTGGTTTCCGGTCTGGGCACTAGAGTCCATGTACCATTTTTTTCAATTTCCTCCAGTTCTTCTTCGATGGCTTTGACCCAGTCATCATCTTGTAGAGACTCCTTTTTTATTTTGGGCTAAAAAATGGAGAGCATACAACCATTCTCTCTTTCTCTTCTTCTGGTTAGAACTCTTGCATGCTTGTCACCCATGATATTTTTTGCTGAGTGATTATTTTTGACATACTTAGCCAATACCGGTTCACTCCTCGAAGCTTCTTCTATCGGTTGTGCAAGTTATACTTCATAGGCTTCTTGATTAGCCACTTCAAAAAGATCTTCTTCAGTAGGTTCCATCGGTACATTGTACTTGAACCCTTTATAGTCCTATAGTTCACTCTTATTGTCGTGTTCAGTTTTCTCAGAGTACTCATCTACTCTAACATTTGCACTTTCCACAATCTTACTGGTCCTTTTGTTTAAACACCGGTATGCCTTACTCTTTGTTGAGTAACCTAAGAAGGTTCCTTCATCACTCTTGGGATCAAATTTACCAGTGTACTCATCCCTCTTGATATAGAACCTGCTTCCACATACTTTGAAATAACAAACATTAAGTGAGTATCCACTCCATAATTCATAGGGAGTTTTATTTGTCCCTTTCTTTACCTGTATCCGATTAAAAGTGTATACAATAGTACTTATTGTTTCTCTCCAAAAGATATGTGGAATATCCTTCTGTATCATCAGAGTCCTTGTACAATCAATAAGAGTTCTATTTATTCTTTCAATAAACTCCATTCTATTGAGGTGTTCTGGGTGCAGACATTTTCCTCATAATCCCCTGTTCCTCGCAGTAATTCATGAACTCTTGAGAGGTGAATTGTCCTCCTCTATCTGATCTCAGACACTTCAGATTCTTACAGGTCCCTCTTTCTACTCGAGCCTTAAAAACCTTAAACATGTGAAAGGCTTCACATCTTTCCTTCAAGAATATAGCCCACATTATTCTTGAGAAGTCATCCACAAACAACATAAAATACCGGTCTCCATAGAAAATGTTGGTTCTCATGGGACTGCACAGGTCTGTATGAACTAAGTCCAACACATTTTTAGATGAAAAAGTTTTACTACTGAAACTAGACCTAGTCAATTTTCCTAGTTGACACTCTTTGCACATATCATTTGTCAGGTTTCACTATGCCAGGCATACCTTTGACAAATTTTGCCTTACTAAATTTTTCTATGTTATGAAAGTTAACATGACACAATATTTTTTGCCACAATCAACTGTCTTTAACCTTAGCCGTTAGAGAGGTACCTATGGTGGTGTCTAGATGAAACATATTGTCTCTTGACTGTTTACCAGTGGCAATCAGATTTCCTGATTTGTCATTTATTTTACATATTCCTTCATTGAAATCTAACCAGTAACCCCTATTGTTAAGTTGTGCAACACTTAACTAACTATATTTTAACCCTTCTACCCAATAGACATCATCACACATTGTCTTATCATTCAAGGCTATAGACCCCTTACCTTTTACTGCACAAGGAACATCATTTTTGAATCTCATAGTTCTTCCATTGTAATCCTCCATGTTTAGGAATTTGTTTCTATCACTGGTCATGTGATGAGTGCAACCACTGTCGATCACCCATTCTCCACATCAGTTTGTGCTAGAAATCAATGCCATATCTCCTTCCTCTGTGTTGTCCTGCTTGACTACAACAAATGCAATTCCATCTCCATTAGATCCTTCTGATTCTTCATCAGTGACTCCTTCTTTGGAAAGATAAAACTCCTTGCTCTTGTCCCTATAGCCTTTGAAATTATGCTTCCCATCTCTATCATTGTCAAGACATCTTGAAGCAATATGATCTATCTTATTACAGGAGAAGCACTTTAAGGGTAATTTACCTTTGTACTTCCCTTTTCCTCTTGGAAATCTTCTTGATAGAGCTTCAATTTCATCTTGCTCTTGTTCCTCAGACAACAAATTGTCACTTTCATGGGAATGACCGGTTCTGGTAGTAGAACTACTTCCAGTTTCTTTCCTTCTCCTTGTTGGTGCATGCATCATGGAGGCTTTGAAAGAAGCATCAATATTTAGTACATTGTTGTCATAATTGCTCAATTCAAAAGAAGTCAACTTATTGATTAGTGATTCAAGAGATACATCTACTGTTCCCAAGGATCTGAGTTCCTAGATAGTAGAGACCCTTATGGCATGTTGTGGTAGCAGGGTTCTTAGAATTCTGCTAACCACATCATCCTCCTCAAGCTTTCATGCAACACTTTTAATGGAGTTTACTACATCCTTTATCCTCTTAGTATACTGCTCTATATTTTCTCCTTCCTGCATCCTCATCTCATCATATTTTCCTCTCAGGCTATCTACTTTTTCTTTTTGAACATGAGGATCTCCCCCATAGACTATCTTCAATTTATTCCATATGTGAAAAGTTGTTTTCAAATATTGAACCTTTGCAAATTCATTATCAGAAAGAGTGCTAACAATTATATCCATAGCAACAGTATTATCTTTCCTTTCCTTGATCTATTCTGGAGTGAGAGTCCCTGAAGGTTCAGTTTACTATGTGATTACAAGATTCTAGTAATGTTCTCCTAGGGATCTTAGATAGAGTTTCATTCTTCCACACCATAATGTGTAATTATCCTTGGAGAAATTAGCACCCTCCTTATGCATCATCTTGGATATTTCCTTAACCTAATTAAGTTTCTTTTGATTCTAAGGACCTAATGCTTTGATACCAATTGTTACTCCCAACTGGTGCTAAGAGGGGTAGGGTGAATCAACACTTGATCAAATTTTCACAATTAAACTTTTAACTTAAATCTTCATTCATCTAATATCCAACAATATACTTAATCAAAACATCTTGTTGCAAGCTATTCCTTCTACCCTGACTGTGGAAGAAAATAACTATTTATCCCGAATTCCCTCTAATCAGGAATTCAAAAAGGCAGTTTTTTCCTTTCAGGCCGATAAGTCTCTTGGTCTGGATGGTTTTCCAATGTTCTTCTTCCAATTTTTTTGGCATATTGTGGAGACTGACATTTGTAAAGGTGTTAAAGAATTCTTTGGCTCTAGAAGGCTTTTAAAAGAACTGAATGATACCTTCATTGTCCTAATTTTGAACATCCCAGGAGTGGACTCTCTCAATAAGTTTAGACCTATTAGTCTCCGTAACTCTATTTACAAGATCTTATCCAAGGTTCTTACTTCCAGACTGCTGGAAATTCTTCCAAGAATAATCTCTATCCAGTAGAATGGTTTTGTCCCAGGTAGACAGATTCTAGACTTCATTATATCTGTTCATGAAAATATCCATCCTCTGAAAGTGGCCAATAATCAGGGTTTTTTTTTTTTCTGAAGTTAGATATGGCTAAAGATTATGATAGAGTGAATTGGCAGTTTCTCTTAAGGATTATAAAAGTGTTTGGTTTTGGTGAAAAAGTTAGTCAGCTTTGCTCTCAACTTATTGAAACTTCCTCTTCTGCTGTTATTGTAAATCGATCCCCTTCAAGTTTCTTCAAAAGTTCTAGAGGTCTTAGACAGGGGGACCCCATTTCCCCTATCTTGTTTACTATTTTAGCTGAAAGTCTAGGTAGATTTATTTTTAAAAATGTGGAAGAAGCCAATCTTAGAGGACTGAAACCATCTTCATCCAATTTCACTTATTCTGATGAACAGTTTGTTGATGATTCTATCACTATGGGGGAAGCTACCATTAGGGAAGCTAAAAATATGAAGAATGTGTTGAATATTTATGAATTTGCATGTGGTCAAAAAATTAATCGAGATAAGAGCTCTTTGTTCTTTATCAATACCCCTGCTAAAAGATAATTAAGGATTGAAAGAATTCTTGGCTATAAAATAGTTGAGCTTCCCTCTTCTTATTTGGGGCTTCCTCTATGTATTAAGCCTACAGATAATTTCTGGAATAAGTTGGTGGATAGATTTAACTCAAAATTGGCTGGTTGGAAAGGGGCAGTCCTAAGTCAAGTGGGCAAAGTAACTCTGCTCAAAGCCACTCTCCAAAACTTGCATGTTTATGCTCTCAGTTTGTTCAAAATCCCCAGAAGGTTTGCGGAAGCAATTGAAAGAATCCAAAAAAAGTTTCTTTGGTCAGGGGTGGAAGTTAAAAATAGAATTCCCCTTATTGCCTGGAATAAAATTTGTTCTCCTAAGGCTTCAGGGGGGCTGGGCTTAAGGAATATAAGTTCTATGAATAAGGCTTTACTTGCTAAACAAATTTGGAGAATGAAAGGGGAGGAATTAGAATGGAATTTAATCTGGAAAAATAAATATCTTCATATGCAACCTTCTGAGGAAGAATTTTTAAATGAATCTTTTATTGTTGAAGGTTATGCTATATGGAATGCAGGTCAATCGGCTAAAAGTTGGGCCGATGCTTGTCGAATGTGGAATCTGGGGGATGATAGGAGTATAATATTTTGGGAAGATAGGTGGATAATGGATAAACCTCTGGAGGAACTTCCAATCCTTAATGACTAGAAAGATTGGTTCAAAAGAAGGTTTGGGGAGTTGGTCAGAGACTATTGGAGAAATGGGAAATGGATTGATTTTAGCCAGCAGTGTACGAAGATAAATTTCCTTCAGATTGCTCTCTCTGCTAAAGTTCCTAGAGACAAAAAAGAAGACAGATTGATATGGAGGGAAACCTAGGATGGGAAATATTCTATGTCCTTAGCTGTGGCTATCCAAAATGAAGTTGTGGAAGAAATTCCTATTTGGGCTAAAGTCTGGAACAAGAAGTTAGTTCGTAAGGTTAATATCATTTTTTGGATTTTCATCCAAAATAAGGTTTTAACTATGGACAACCTTCAAAAGAGAGGTTTTATTTTTCCTAATAGATGTTCTCTTTGTTGCAAGGAAGAAGAAACTGCTTGCCATATTCTTAATTAGTATACATTTAGTTAAGAAATCTGGAAAATCATCTTAAGCAGGTGGAATTTGAGCTGGGTTTTTCCGAATTCCCTAGGGGAATCTTGGCAGCAATGGCATTGCCCTAATTCCAATCCAAAGATTGTGGAGACTTGGAAACTTACTCTCGAGAATGTTATATGGAATATATGGAAAGAGTGCAAAAATAGGATTTTTAGGGATAAAAGTGCCATTCCTAAAGTGGTGGTGGATAAAATTTACAGGATTATTTTTGAATGTATCTATGGTACTGATAATGGATCCACTACTAAAGATGAATTCAATGATAGGTGGAACCTATCTACTACCATACCTAGTAAGGAGAAGGGAAGAGAAGGTCTAGTTTGGTGCTTTCCTCCTCAGGGATGGATTAAGGCTAACTTTAATGGGGACTCTAAGGGGAACTCGGGTAAAGTTGGATATGGGGGCATTGTCAGGAATTTTGTTGGAAGTTGCATTGTGGCGTGGCTGGTCCTTTGGGGAGTCAAACTAGTCATTTTGTCGAAGCCTCAGCTGCTCTAAATACCCTAATTATAGCTAAGAACCTTAATCATGATAAAGTATGGCTTGAGGGAGACTCACTTAATATTATCAAGTGTTTAAAGGGGGAGTCTGAGCTATCATGGTCAATTGAAAACATTATTTTGAAAGCTAGGGAAATCATCTCCAGTTTTAAAGAAATAATTATTCAACATGCCTATAGAGAGAAAAATATGGTGGCGGACTATCTGGTGAACGTAGGAGTTAATTCTGATTCTCAAATGATGTGGCATGGGGAAGATATTAATATGAATATTAAAGAGCTCCTTAGAAAGGACAGATTTACGGGGAGAGAAGGACTGCATAATCATGATAGGGTATATGAATAATTTATGCTTTGATGGAAAGGTAATGATTACCTAGAAAAGCGGCAAAAGGCCTACCAATTTTAATATTACTTCGCACACTTTGTGGGTCATCCTTTTCAAAATTTCGAGTAACTATGGGAAAGAAGTGTTGAGTTTGCAGAGAAACAGAACTAAAAGTCCGAATTCAAAAATGGGAGGAGATTTAAGGAGGGAGGAACTAGACAATACGCCAACATGGAAGGCGATGCCGAAAGTGTGGGTGAAGTTGGAAAAAGGGTCCCTCACAAGCTTTATGGAGAAGCTAGTGGATTACGACAAAGGTAGGGTAAATCTCGCTATTTCCAAAATTTTTGAAAATTGGTGTAATGGGTCCTTTAAAATCTATGGGGTAAAGTTCAAATTGGACGCTGGTCTTATAGCTACTGTGACTGGTATGCTCCACTCAGGGCTCAATTTTTTTAGAGACCTCAAAGTTTCTAACAACGCGGTTAATCTTTTCCCGCATAAGGAAAAAGAGGGCTAAAATTGGCAAAGCCACAGGGGGTTACTATGAAGCCTCCAAAATCAAGAAAATTGGGGCCTAGGTTTTGAATGCCATAATGGAATATATTACTATTGAGGGCCACTTTTCTAGGGCCCACACTTATCACTTTGTTCTTTTAAACCATTTCAGACATGACAAAAGGGTTTCCCTACCCTACTACCTTTTTAGGTCCCTTTCAAGGTCCCTCAACAAGCACAATAAGAATCCTTCAAATTCTGTTCTCCATTGCGGGCTTTTGCTGCTCATTTATGAGCACTATAAAACCCTCAGCTTTCTAGAAAATAAGAGGTTATTTTCCTCTCCAGGGAAAGCCAAGAGAAAACTGGAAGGAGTTGAAATCAGCAAGGAGAAGGCGACCTCTAGCAAAAAATGTAAGAGTGCCTCTGGGATGGAAACCCATGAAGAAAAGAATGATACAGAGGAAACTAGTAAAGATGGTAGTGAAATGGATACAGATGATTCTAATGGTAAAGACGACTGGAAAGATGAGGAGGTGGGTGTAGAGGATGAAGGTGGTGAGAATGAGTTCGATAATGACAACCCAATCCACAGTGCTAGCCCTGGCAATTACAATAATAAACCTATGGTGGATATGGAAGACAAGGATAATGAGGATAAAGATGTGAATTCTTAGAGGGAGGAGAATAAGGAACCTAAGTAGGATATGACTAAGGACAATTTAAGTGAGGATAAGGAAAGTGTTGGTAAAGGGTTATTCCTGGATAACCTTAAAAAACTCATTGAGGCTAGATTGGATTATGACAGATGGACATATGAAATTTTGAAGGACCTGGAAAAAAATTGGAAACAAACGAACGATAAAAGGAAGGATTATGACAGGGATCAGATAAAATGGAAGTAGGATATGGAGGAGAAGGTTAAATTGTTGGAAGAAGGGAATGCGGCGATAAAAAATTTGCTGGGCATTATCCCGAATATCCTGTCAGCTGTCACTCAAAACCTTGAGGATATTGCTAAGGTCCTCGATAATTACAACTCTCCTAAACCGGTGATGGACCTTGACATGGATGAAGAAACTATTGAGATTGGTAGTGGGGAAGCTACTCCAGGTGGTGCTACAAAGAGGACCAGGGCAAGTGTCAAGAAAGTTGCGGCTGCTTCTACTAAGGATATCCCTAATCTTAGGGAAAATATCAAAGACTTCTATGGGATTAGCAATACCCTAAAAAATATCAATTAGTTTCCTCTCTCAAGTTTGGCTGGTTTTTGTTGGCTTTTTGGGGCTTTAGCTGGTTTTCTATGGTTTTTTACTGGCTTTTCATTGGTTTGTTCCTTTTGGTTTCTTAAACACTATAACTTTTAAGTTCCTTTTGTAAAGGGTTTTGGGGTCCCTTTAAAACCTATTTTTACCTTAATCAAAAACAATATACTTAATCACTGAAGTAAAATATGCAAGCATGAAAAGTTGACAGTGACACCAATAAGTTATCTCATGGAAACCCAAATGGGAGAAAACCACGGTGTGAGTTGGAACTCACAAAAATTGTACTCTTCTAAAGTATGCCCGGTGAGGAGCCATCCCTGTTAGGAGATTACAAAGACAGTGTTAGGTGCCACTCGATTAAGAGATTTTGTTCAAGGTTGATTAGTGCCTTTACCTTGTTAAAGGTAGTCTGGTTAAAGGACTTAAGAACATCAATTAAGATGTCACTCGATTAAGGGATTTTACAAAAGGGATCCATTAAAGTCTACCCGGTTAAGAGATTTATGTTGCAGTGGTTAGAAAGCAATAGATGGATGATTTGCTAAATTAGCTACTGATAGCTTGATCAGATCTCAATATGCATCACACTTGCATACAACTTCAAGTTTTCTTGCCTAAGTCACCTTTTGTGACTTAATCATCAACAGAGTGACCAATCTTCTTGAATGATAGACCGGTTGGCTTAGTCTATCTTTCCTTGAGCTGATTGAACCTTTGATCATTTGTTACCAATGCTATTTCCATGTTTTTGTAAGTCATCACTTTTTCTTACTGAAAAACACCACTCTACCTATACCACTTCATCGGTTAGTGTCTTCACTGGTAAGTGTTGGACATCAATGACAAATCTTAGCACATACACTGGTTCTTTGGATTGATCAGTTTTGTCAATGCCAACAATCCAACATTTTCATTTTTCAAATGACCATACATGCAAAATGCATGATAAAAGAGATAAAAATGTGTAATTTTTATGTTTTTTTTCGATAATACAAGTACAAAAATAATAAATGAATGCATATAAATATAATAATTGTGTGCAAAAATTAGATATGAAACTAAAAATAAATATTATGTGTAGCGTCGTAAATTGTACGCACTTGCTAAAGTGGTACAATTTCACACCTAGTTTAGCACCCGCCTTGGCGCATTTTGCATTTTGCATTGCATTTCCCCTTAGCGCTTAATTAATTAAATTAATTAGGTCTAAGGTCCTATTTTATCATCTCCCACATCATAAAGTTGGGCCCTTTCATTAAAGTGTGCCCCTTTCATTTTATTCTTCCAATACATCATTTAATCAAAAACCCTAATTAGGTCCTATTTTGAACTTGGGGGCTTGATTTCGGGGGTCAAAACATCTTGAAATCAGCTGTAACTTTGGGATTCTCTCTAAAATCATCATATCCGACGGCCCTGAAAATTTGGTGAAAAGTTGTCGAGACCATGGCGCCCGGAGTGCAACATGGTCCCAGACATTTTTCTCGAAATTTTAGGAGCGCGATCCAATCATAAAATAAAACTTAACCCCAAGAAATTGGCGGGATATTCAATCTCTAGGTCGGCCAAAAGTTGAAATTAAGACCTAGGGTTTCATATATAAGAGCTCTCTTTCTTCATTTGAAAGGATCCGATTTTTGTTTTCAGGAACCTCATATGCAGCGAAAGAGCAGATCTTTGAAGACTTCAATAACATCCAACATCCATCCATCAAGCATTCACCAATTTCATTCATTTAGGGCTTGGGAGACATTGAAGAACAATAGGAGATTACCGACTGAAGATTGGCTTGTACTCCTCCCTTGAGGGTTGGGTATGATTTCATGTTGTTTTCATGTCTTTGCATAAGCTTCAATATATCCTTTATTCATGCTTTAGATCACTTTGCATCTTGATTTAGAGAATTTACATTATCATTTACAAGCAATTAGGGTTTACTTTCTAGGTTGCTCTAGTTTGCTTTCTTGCATTTAAGGACCTTGCACACACACTAGGTCTGCACACACAATACAACTTGGCTATTCGTGGAGGTGGAAATCACCGAAGCGGGGGTTTGACTAAGGCAAAACCCTATATAGCCGCCCACCACATCTTTTCAGATATAAGTGCAGGTTTCGGGACTCGGATGATGCCGTAAGTTGCAGATCCGAAAGAAGCAGACGGAGACCGAACAACACACCAAATTCCAGCCCAGAAAGCTAGGACAGGGGCGTGGGGTGCCCTGGTCCTGCCAGGATAGGGGCGCTGGGCGCCCTGGTCCTTCTGTCAGACAACAACTTTCAACAACTTTCTGACAGCTTTTCAGGTTGCAAAAACAGCAGTTTCAGGAGCAGAATCAGGACAGTGGCGCCCGTGCCCCCGTCCCGAACATTTTCAGTCAGATTTTAACTCCGGGTACACATTTACATTCTTGTCTTGTCCTTGTGTTTTCCGCTTTCCATTGTTTAAGTTCAATTCTGCAATCTTGTTATTAGTTCATACTTGCACTTTGGGGTTAGGAATTGAACTTGCATCATTTTATCTTTCAATTACAACAAAGGAATAGAAATCCTAATAGGTAGCCCGTGGCTCTCTCTTCCACAAAAATAAGTAGCCAATTGTGTGATACCTCTAGGCTCTTTCGTATTCCACAAGTGTGTGGTTGAAAGTGAGATTAGGGCATGTTTGCTTAGTGTCACTTTTTCTCCCACACATTTTGGTGAACCCGACGTGAATCTATCATTGCTTCCTCTTGCATTGCATTTGTTAGATCTAGATCTAGATTTAGTGTGTTTTCATTTCATTTTCATTAAAAAGAAAAAAGAAAAAAGTGTGTTTCTTTGCATTGTGTGTTTAAAATTTTATGCAATTTCAAAATGTCAGATTTTTATTTGCAAGATGTTCATATTTGTGATGATTATGAGTTAGATGAAGCTTTAGATGAATTTTTGAAACCTAAATATACCAAACCTTCATTTTACCAAAAAATCATAAACATTGTTACTATGCCATTTCGTTGTGATGAGAAAGATAAGTCGAATGATTCCTCTCAAGGGTACATTCCTATCAGCTCTTCCACTAAATCTAGTACCATGGTTGTTTTCAATGATCCCCTCTATGAAGAGATATCTCCTTTTGAATCAAAAGATAAACCTTTTAATAGATATGATCATGCTTTGTTGAATGATGTCCTTGATCCTTTTGTGCAAGAAGATGACATTATCCCTACATTTCCTAGTGATGGCCTTCCCTTTTCCAACAAAATTCCCACTAGAGATGATGAATTAATGGTAAATGCTTACCCTTCTCCTAAAGTTGGTCTTACCCATAAGTATCCCTTAGAGGAAGAAGATGAAATAATAAGCAATTTGCTTAATTCTCTCTCCCCTAAAGATCATATTGAACATATTTTGAGGAAAGAGGATGAGTTTAACACATCTATTGATGCTCTCCCTCCTAAGGATGAGGAATTAATAAACAATGTTATCTCCTCTCCCGAAATTGACAATACTTCAAACATTCCTTTCAACAACCTCACTATTTGGGATGAACCATTAGAAGAAGGTATAGATTATTCTCTACCCCTAGCCAAAGGGGATGAAATCAAGATTGGAAACTCCCTTGATAGTTTCTCCCCTTCCTTGAATCTCAATTATTCTCCCTCTAAAAATAAAGCATCTCCCTCTCCTCAACTTGGTTCTACTCATAAGGATACCCTAGTTCAAAGCAAGATGGTTAACATCTCTTTCCAAGATCTCCCTCTCAAAAGTGAGACTTTAGAGAGTAATGTTGATCCTTCTCCTAGAAAGTTTATTCCCCATGTAGATCATGTGATGATAAAGGATGATATGACCTTTCCTAGCATTACTTTTCCTACTAGAACATCAATGCCTATCCCTTGTCTCTCTCCTAAAAATGATTTGATCCGTGATAAGATTTTAGTGTAAGAGAAGACTATCAATAATTATTTCAACACTTTTGTTCATTCCTCTAAACCATCCTCAATCAATTTGATACATGTGAATGAGACACCTAACAAACCTCTCTTCACTGTCCAAGGTGCTTGTCCTTCTCAAAATTCTCAACCTTTAAATAAGCCTATCTTAGTGGTTCAAGGTGGTTATGCTAATGATTGTTTTTGCACGCCTAAGAAACCTATTATTACTGTGCAAGGAGGTTATTCTACCAAGAGCCCTTATGAGTATGCTAAGCAACTGACTAGAGAGAGTTATCATGCGGTTGCCCATACCTATAACACAAGAAACAATACGCAACCTAATCCTCCTCCAGTTATCCCCACTTCGCTTCCTCCTTCCCAACCTATTCTTCCTCAAGCTCCTCGTATTTCACAAATTCTTGGTAAGGACTATGATCTCATAGAACAACTTAAAACTACCCCTGCTAAGATATCCCTTTGGGATTTGATCCAAACTTCTTCCGCTCATCATTGAATGTTACAAGATGCCTTGAAAGATTTGAATGTTCCTCCACCTAATACATCTAGTAATATAGTGTCTTTGGTTAACTCTGTGATGAATCCTAAAGCTCAAATTATGTTTACCCAAGATGAGTTGCCTACTAGTGAAATTCAACAACAATATGATCCCTTGATGATTGTGGTTATCATAAATGACACTGCTATAAGATGAACACTGGTAGATAATGGCTCTAGTCTTAATGTGTGTAGCATTAATCTATTGCATAAAATGAATGTGGATACATCTCTCATTGAGCTTGACTCTCATCCCATTCGAGGCTTTGACAATGTGGCTAAGACTTCATTAGGTATTATCACCTTACCCATCACAGTAGGACCTGTTACTTTGCCTACTCCTATCCATGTTATGTCAGGAAATCTAACATACAACTTTTTATTAGGGAGACCTTGGATTCACAGTATGCAAGCTGTCCCCTCTACATTGCATAAACAAGTTAAATTTATTTATAACAATAAGACATATACCTTGATAGGTGATACTAATCTTCAGGCTTGTTTGGAAACATCTACTTCCAAAGGGAGTTCTTCTAAATCTTCCTCTTCTAATGATGACTCTTTAAACAAAGTACCTATGGATGAATCATCACCCTATGATAATCAAAATTCTTTGGATAAGTCTGAAGTTCCTGAAGAAGATTCTTCTCAACTTGAATCTACACATGAAAAGGCTTTTGATCCTGAGAAGGTTCTCACAGAAGATGATTGGGGATCTCTTGATTTGAATCCCACCTTTGTAGGTGAGTATAGGGTTCCTCCTCGAGAGCTTAAAGTTAAAAAGAAGGAAGAAACTAGAGATCAATCAGTCTTACTTGAACCTATGAGCAATAATTTTGTCGCCGCTTCTCAAACTTCTTCTCCTCATGCTTCTAATTCTGAAGAGTTTGATTCTTTGTCTTATGAAAAACCACGTTCTCTTCCTGAAATGGCTGATCGTTATGGTCGTGGTTTTCGCATTTTTGCTAAGCATGGGTATCATGGAAATGGTTGTGGCACTCATGAACAAGGGATAAAAGTTCCTCTAGAGACTAATTTTCACAATTATGCCTTTGGACTCGGCTATAATCCCTGCAAACGTACCAAAGCATCTAAAAGACCATCTCTCAATGTGAATGCTATATTTAGTAGTGATGATGATCTCACTTAAACTAAATCATCTTCTACTTCTATCAACTCTCATTCCCCTCATAAGGAAATCTTGGCAATAAACAAATCTCTTTATGAATTCCCTCAAATTTCTAAATCCACTTATGAATCTTTATCTCCTATTCATCATAAAGTCCTTTCCTCCAGGGATAAGGCTCTAATGAATTACACTCATCCCTCTTCTAAGATTTCTTGTGACTTTTCATCTTCAATTTTTATCATTTTATACATGTTTTTGATCTCACTTATAGTTGAGCATTTAGCATGTCATATTCAAATACCTCATTTAGTCTATCATGTCTTTAAATAACATTAATGGCTATTATGTTGCTCATCATTATGTGACATTGGTAGCTCATTTACTGGGGGCTCATTGTCATTCATGATGGTACAATTTCAAGTGCAATCATATTTTTTTGAAGCAACATAATAGCCTAATTTTCTTGTTCCTATGGGGACAAGAGTGATTTCATACATCTCTTCTTTTGCTTATGTCCAAATCTCTCACTAGAAGATTGTGTAATTCCTTCTCATTGTCCTTATCCTTGGGAGGCAATGATCTTTCCTTATTTTTATCTAAGGATCCACTTTTTCCTATTTTGTGGATGGTGTGGACTTTATTACTTGATGTTATGCCTTGTACGCATTTGTTGTTGTTTGTTCAAGGGTTCTCTCTTACAAGAGGTGTAAGTCCTTGACTACAACCTCTTTTGCACTTGGTAAAATACATCCATAATGAATTCACTCTCCCAATTGGGTTAAAAAGAGCGTCATCCTTCATTAAGAATCATTTTCACCTTGCAAAAGAAGGAAGTATTGCATTCTTATTCTCTTCTTTGTCTTATTCTAGAAGATGTTATATTTGTCTAAGACAATTCCACTCGAGGATAGGTGTCTTTTGTATAAGTATCTCTTCTCCTCTAAGGATCTCCTTTACACATACTACAGGATATCCCTTTTCAACTATCTTATCCTTGCTTAAAGAGTGCAAAACTCTCTTGCTTGGATCTATGACATTGTTGCATTTTTTGGGGTATCTTCTTTTGTGATGAAGGTAGGTATCCTTGTTCTACTTTGCTTATGACATAAACATTACACTTTTTGAGCAATGGGTCATTCTCGGAACCAGAGCACAGACTCTTAGAGCGAGATGTTTCCATTTTTCTTTTATGCAAGGTGGTTATTCTCGGAACCAGAGCACAGACTCTTAGAGCGAGATGTCACACTGTAGCATACTCGGGCATAGACTCCTATGAGGTGCTTCTAACCTCCCTTACACACACATGCACGAGGTTGAGTGGAACTAGCGGCATAAGGCTAGACTTTCTCACTCTCCTCCCTTACATGGATCACCTAGACAGACTCTAGGGGCTAGTTTTCCATGTCCTTTTTCCCATGGATCACCTAGACAAGATCTAGGGGTGAGAAGTCCATGTTTTCTCTCTCACTATTCTTCTCATGGATCACCAATGTGTGTATTCATTCTTTTCTCCTTTCTTTTCTTCTCTTTGCATTTTGTTTCCATTTACATCCTTCATCTTGTGTTAGAGAACTCTCAAATCCTCACACTCTTTGTTGTGTTGGAATTGAGATTCAGTCCTCTTTCTTACCAAATGATTCTCCATTAGTTTTTTATCTCATATCAAATCTTCTTGTGAGCATTTGTCATTAATTTTCTTTAACAATTCGAAGTGGTAAACATGATACCCTGTTTCAACTCACTAAAATTAGCAAGCCGAAACAGGGGGGGCATATAGCTACCCTCGAATTTTCATCACCTTCCTTAGTAAGCATTAGGTGATTTTGTGATCTAATGTGTGTTTTGTAGGGTGTGGTTCCTAACTGTGTACTGCAGATACCGCTGGGGGCTTCGTTCGACAGACTTATGGATATATCCTTTTTCAAATAATGTTTACTTTTCTGTACTTTAGCTTGCATATGCACGTAGTGTTCATATGACCGCTAAAGTGGGGGCTAAATGTAGCATCGTAAATTGTACGCACTTGCTAAAGTGGTACAATTTCACACCTAGTTTAGCACCCGCCTTGGCGCATTTTGCATTTTGCATTGCATTTCCCCTTAGCGCTTAATTAATTAAATTAATTAGGTCTAAGGTCCTATTTTATCATCTCCCACATCATAAAGTTGGGCCCTTTCATTAAAGTGTGCCCCTTTCATTTTATTCTTCCAATACATCATTTAATCAAAAACCCTAATTAGGTCCTATTTTGAACTTGGGGGCTTGATTTCGGGGGTCAAAACATCTTGAAATCAGCTGTAACTTCAGGATTCTCTCTAAAATCATCATATTCGATGGCCCTGAAAATTTGGTGAAAAGTTGTCAGGACCATGGCGCCCGGAGTGCAACATGGTCCCGGACATTTTTCTCGAAATTTTAGGAGCGCGATCCAATCATAAAATAAAGCTTAACCCCAAGAAATTGGCGGGATATTCAATTTCTAGGTCGGCCAAAAGTTGAAATTAAGACCTAGGGTTTCATATATAAGAGCTCTCTTTCTTCATTTGAAAGGATCCGATTTTCATTTTCAGGAACCTCATATGCAGCGAAAGAGCAGATCTTTGAAGACTTCAATAACATCCAACATCCATCCATCAAGCATTCACCAATTTCATTCATTTAGGGCTTGGGAGACATTGAAGAACAATAGGAGATTACCGACTGAAGATTGGCTTGTACTCCTCCCTTGAGGGTTGGGTATGATTTCATGTTGTTTTCATGTCTTTGCATAAGCTTCAATATATCCTTTATTCATGCTTTAGATCACTTTGCATCTTGATTTAGAGCATTTACATTATCATTTACAAGCAATTAGGGTTTACTTTCTAGGTTGCTCTAGTTTGCTTTCTTGCATTTAAGGACCTTGCACACACACTAAGTCTGCACACACAATACAACTTGGCTATTCGTGGAGGTGGAAATCACCGAAGCAGGGGTTTGACTAAGGCAAAACCCTATATAGCCGCCCACCACATCTTTTCAGATATAAGTGCAGGTTTCGGGACTCGGACGATGCCGTAAGTTGCAGATCCGAAAGAAGCAGACGGAGACCGAACAACACACCAAATTCCAGCCCAGAAAGCTAGGACAGGGGCGTGGGGCACCCTGGTCCTGCCAGGAGAGGGGCGTTGGGCGCCCTGGTCCCTGGGACAGGGGCGCTGGGCGCCCTGGTCCTTCTGTCAGATAGCAACTTTCAGCAACTTTCTGACAGCTTTTCAGGTTGCAAAAACAGCAGTTTCAGGAGCAGAATCAGAACAGTGGCGCCCGCGCCCCCGTCCCGAACATTTTCAGTCAGATTTTAACTCCGGGTACACATTTACATTCTTGTCTTGTCCTTGTGTTTTCCGCTTTCCATTGTTTAAGTTCAATTTTGCAATCTTGTTATTAGTTCATACTTGCACTTTGGGGTTAGGAATTGAACTTGCATCATTTTATCTTTCAATTACAACAAAGGAATAGAAATCCTAATAGGTAGCCCGTGGCTCTCTCTTCCACAAAAAGAAGAAGCCAATTGTGTGATACCTCTAGGCTGTTTCGTATTCCACAAGTGTGTGGTTGAAAGTGAGATTAGGGCATGTTTGCTTAGTGTCACTTTTTCTCCCACACATTATGCAACTGTAAGAATTGCCAGGTTCACCAAAATGCAATGGATAGAAAATAGGGTTCACAAGTTTAGCTATGTAAATAACCTATTTCACAAAAATCACATTAAAAGAAGAATAAATTTAATATATTCAACCTCAATTATTTTAGGAAGAGGGCCATATACTAATAAGATTCTATTCCATTTTATTTGAGTTGAAAATGTAATTGAAAGAATGTAATTTGAATGCTAAATCCATGGCTAAATGATGCAAAACTAATAGTAATTAGTGTTGGAAACTTGAGATGTTTGTTGTGTTGTCATTGATGTCAACCTATCTTATATTGTCATTAATATCATTATGTGTTGTTGATGGTTTGAAATATATTGTCAGATATAATGCTTTTGTTTTGTGTATATTGCACTATTAGGTTTTTAGGTCCTCTATTACTCAGATGGTAGAGTTGGTTGTTGTTGTTTTTTATAGTGAGGCTATCTATCATAATTGCTGCAAAGGATTATTGGTGGCTTTTGAATATGTGGATTCAAGTGCTGTGATTTAGAGGACATGTTTATTTCATTTATGCAGTATTCTAATTTATTTTTCTCATGATGATTTGATTGGCATATGAAGTTACGATGTTCCGAGTTTAGTGTTGTCATTTGGTTTACTTTTTCTTGACTTTAGTTGTGTATCCTACTTGGATCATGTTCTTTTGAGTCCTGGTTTTCTAAGAGAAATGATTCTGGTTTGGATGTGTTATGATGTATTTGGGTCCTCTTTATCTCTTGGAGTGGACCATAATGATTATTTTAGGTTCAGGTGGTCAAATTTATGTAATAGTGTACCTTATGTTTGTGGCCAACTTAGTCAAGTGTTTTAATGATTAATATTGTATATAAAGAAGTGTGAATGTGTGAGTGATGGTATAGGATGTGTTTGAATTGACAAACACCGAGTGTGAATAATTTTCCAGCTTATTGATGTTGGAGATGTGAAAAAGTTAATTGTGAAGAGGTTTGATGATGAGATCTTTCATGTGACAATGTTTAGAGATAGTGTTTAAAGTCAAATGTGTTTTCCATGATCTTGGTCGCTTGACACAATGGTTCAAAGAAAATTTCATGATCAAGAGATCTTGTTCTTTTCATTCAACTATTTCTTTCTCTACTGGAAGATACTGAGTCTCTTGGAACATTTTGTATCTTTCCCTAAGACAACGTGTCTTAGTCTTGCAAGTTATTTATATCTTTCCCTAAGGTTGTGTTCCTTAGTTCTACAAGTCCTCTCAGGAGAAGTGGGCTTTAGAGGCAACATTATAATAAATTATCTTCATATTGTGAGTGTGATTCTCATCATTGTTTTTCCCTCCTTAAGATTTTCCATGTAAATCTACTGTTCATGTGTTTGTTGTGCGTTGTTCTTTTATAATTCATTACTGTTGTAATTATATAATTGTGGTTTGAAGTTTAAAGATAAAAAAATAAGTATTTTGAGGTCCAAAATGATTCACCCACCTTCTCATTCATGTGTTGTGTTAAACAGTTTCTATCAAAGTGAGGTTCTTCTTGCAAAGCTTAACTGCTCGAGAAAGATCTAGAATAACATAGGATTTTACCTATAGGGCTCCAAAGTTTGATGGCAGAAATTATGGTTATTGGAAAGAAAGGATGAAATATTAATTAGCAACTATGTTGAATAAAGTATGGGAAAGAATAAACAATGGCTATAATGCTCCTTAGAATGGTCCTAAAACTCTGAATGAAATCAAAGCATACGATAATAATAAAAAGTCTACAACTACAATTGTCACTTGTTTGAATAATGCAATATTTAGAAAAGTTATAGGTACAAATTTAGCTAAAGAAATATAGGGAAATTTGATAAGTGTATTTGAAGGTGATTAAAAGACAAAGAAAGACAAGATTACAAATCTAAAGCACAAGTTGAAAATGTGAGGATGTGTGATGATGAAAACATTAAAGGCTATATTCATTTAGTGAATGAGATTGTAAATGCACTAGGGTTGTGGTGGAATGCTAGAAGAAAGTGAAGTTGTAAGGAAGATAATAGAAACATTGCTTTTAAGCTATAAACCTAAGAAGTATGTTACTAAGGAAATTCATGATATGAACAAGTACACTATGGATTAACTCCTTGGTTCACTCTTTTCCTTTGAGATTTCTGAATTGGATGACATCAAAAAGGAAAGATAGAAACAACATTCAAAGTTACAAAGAAGCCTAAAGAAGAACCAGAAGAAACTAAAGACATGGATGAGATTGAAGCAAAATTTGTGAGAAGATTTAAGAGAGGAACTAGAAAGTATGAAGGGAAGTTACCCCTCAAATATTTTAATTATGGAATAATTGGTCAATATGATTCTAGATGTATTTATAAAGAGGATTATGGTGGAAGATCTAATGATGATTACAAAGAAAAGAATAACTCTAGAGGGAATGAGAGAATTAAGAGAAGTGACGATAAAGATAAGAAAAATAAGAGTTTTTGTTCAATAAAAACCTACTCATCTGAAGAATATTTTTATGACTCAAATGAAGTCATATTTGTTCCGAGGTATAGAAGAAAGGAATAATGAGTGATCCAAAAGTTCAAAAGATCTGAACAGTGATAAACTAGTGAGTGTGAAGACTACACTACATGAAAAAGTGGAAGCAAAAGAATGGAGCATTAACTTTGGATGTTCAAATTATATGATAAGAGATAGAGGTAAGTTTATTGATCTTGAGAAGTATGATGGTGGATTAGGTAATTTTGCAGGAGAGGAGGCCGCGCATATTTATGGAAAATAAAGCATCTCTATAGATGATAAGTATAAAATTGATGATGTTTATTATGTTAAAGGTATAAGACATAACCTATTGAGTGTTAGTCAAATGTGTAGTAAATGTTACAAGATCATATTTCATGAAATCAGATATGAAATTAGGAAAGGAGGCTTTAGTAGACTAGTTGCACAAGGTATACATAGTATTGGAAATGTCTACTTTGTGAAGGATAACAATGGAAGTAGTTGTCTATTGGCATAGAGTGCAGTAAATGCTAGTTGTGGCACAAAATAATGGGATGTATCAACTTTGATAATATGGTGAATATTACTTCTAATTATGTTGTGAGAGATCTACCAAGAATTATCAAATATACTAATAATGAGTATAGGGAGTGTAAGTTCGGAAAGAAAACAAAGAGAAGATTCAGAAATAAGGATTATGATACTTCACAACCTTTGGAGTTGGCTCATACATATTTGTGTGGACCAACAAGGAAAAGAGGACTAAGAGGATAAATGCATTTTATATTACTTATTGATGATTACTCTAGAATGACATGAGTTACTTTCTTGAGAGAAAAGTTTGAAGCATTAGGTAAATTTTAAATATTCAATACAATGGTTGAGAATCAAATGTATAAGGTTAGATAGAGGAGGAGAGTTTACCTGAAATTGAATGGAATATTTCATATAATTCTATAATTCATTCAAGGACTAAAAATATTACAATTCGATATAATTTCTTAAGTGAGAAGGTTTCAAAGAAGGAAGTTAGGTTAGAGTATGTACTTGTCAGATATAGGAGGAGATTTTACATGAAATTGAATGAAATATTTCATATAATTCAATAATTCATTCAAGGACTAAAAATACTACAATTCAATACAATTTCTTAAGTGAGAAGGTTTCAAAGAAGGAAGTTAGGTTAGAGTATGTACCTACTAAAGAAAAAATTGCAGATATTTTTACTAAGGCATTGGCAAATGATACATCTGAGTATCCTTGACAAAAGTTGGGGTCATTGACCCTCTTATTTTAAACTAGATGCATTTAGGATGTGAATCTATCTAGGGGGAGTTATAAAGTTCATCTTTTACTCTTGGATTGATGCAGTGGTTGCTTTCAAGGGGACAAATAAATGTTATAGTCATTAGAACATATCAATAAGGTAGAGAGAGAATTTAGCAAAGTGTCCTTTGTTCTTGATTTGAATGGGAGAGAAATATTAGGAGAGAGATTAGTTGTATGTGCTCTTTTCTGTTGGTGGTGTTGTCATCAATAACAAAGGGGGAGAAGGTTGAAAACTTGAGTTGTGTTGTGTTGTCATTGATGTCACTATGTGTTGTAGATGGTTTGGAAGTTAGTATTTTGGTATTTTTGTGTGGACTTGTGAAAATGGTGAGATGTTTCTAGAAGTTTGGTGTGGTGGAATTTTTAATATTCTGAAAATAGTATTTACGTAGGAAAGAGTTGGGTAAGTGCACCAAGATGGTGAACAAAAAGGGGGGTATAAGTGGCCACTTTTTTTTTTTTTCTTCTGAAAATAGGTAAACCTAAACTTCAAAGAGCTATTTGAAGGTCATGCACTCAAAACTAGGAGTTGAGAAAATAATAAGAATTGTAGTACTTTGAATCTAGTTTCTAAACTACTATTTAAATCAAAAATTGGATAAGATTAAGAGGGTCAAACCTTTCACGCATGAAAAACTGTTCCTAATTTTTTCATTAAAATATAACATAGCTATTTTCGTGAGCTGCACAAAATATATAGTTAGATTTAGTATTTTTAAAAACCACTTGGTAGGATGATAGGTAAGAGTGAGATCTAGAAGTTGTGTATTTTTTTTGTAATTTTCCGTTGAGTATTTTATTTTTTATGATTTTTGGAAGTGACTGCATCCTAAAAATTTGGTACCTATTCATGCGCTGGGCATAACTTGCATCAAAATAATAAAAAATGATTTTTTTTTTTTTAAAGTGTATAGAATATAGTGTAGATCAATAATATATAATTTATTTTGAATTTGGTTAAGTATATCAAAAGTTATTAAAAAAATGGTAGACATATGTTTATGAGGACTGTCAAGGTACTCATAAAGAAAATTAAAGTTTAATATGCTAATGTTGTCCAAAAATTAAAAAAATTATATGGTCAGAAAACTAAGAAGATGTGTGAGATTATGGTGGTAATTTTAGAGATACCCACTTCATCATTTGTAAACTTGATGATGATGAAGTCAAGAAATCATGGTGGACGATGGAAAAACATGTAAAGGAACAAAAAAGGGGGGAAAATGGATGTGCAAGCCTTAGGGTCATTTTCCAATCCTCTTACCAAGCCAAAACCCACACGGGTTTTGAAGAACCAAAATTACTATTCGTAGTTCTAAATAACCCGTACGGGTTATGAAGAACTAGAAATATTTTATTTTGTTTCACAAAACCCATATAGGTTATGAATAACTAAAAACATTTTTTTTTTTTTCACAAAACCCGTACGAGCTATGAAGATATAATAATGTATGCTTGTAAACTTAGCATTTACTACACATGTTTTAGACATACCTAGATAATATGTGTTTATGTATGTATATATGCATATCTATAGTTATATATACATATATTTATATAGATATATGTATATATGTTTGTATACATGCATGTACCTCTTTGTTTCCTCTCTCTCTCTCATCTTACTTCCCCCATCATTGCCTTTGTCTATCCTAAGCCCTAATTATCTTCCTTGAGTTCTATCTCATCTCTCTACCCCTCACACTTCTCTATTTTTTGATTCTCTCACCCTTTTCTCCTTCTTCTTCTCTCTCTACCTCATGTCTCTCACCCTCTCCTCCTCCTACTCTCTCTCTCTCTCTCATTATCCTATCCTATTCTTACCCTCTCCCCCTTCTCTCTCTTTCTCTCCCCCTCCCTCTCCCTCTCCCCCCCTCCCTCCCCCCTTCGTTATCTTAAATCTCTCTTTCTCTCCCTCTCTCTCTCTCCCTCTCCCTCTCTTTATCCTATTCTCCCCATCTCTGCCCTCCCTCTCCCTTCCTCTCTCCCTCTCCCCCTCTCCTTTTCCCAATCTCCCTCATTCTTCCTCTCCCCCTCTCCTTTCCCCAATCTCCCTCTCTCCCTCTCCTTTTCCCAATCTCCCTCTCTCTCCCCTCCCTCCCTCTCTCCCTCTCTCCCCCTCTCCCCCTCTCCATTCCCCAATCTACCTCTCTCCCTCCCCCTCTCCTTCTCTCCCTCCCCCTCTCCTCTCCCTCTCTCCCTCTCCTTTTCCCAATCTCCTCTCTCTCCCTCTCTCTCTCTCCCTCCCGCTCTCCTTCTCTCCTTCTCTCCCTCTCCCCCCTCCTTTCCCAAATCTCTCCTTTTCCCAATCTCCCTCTCTGTCCCTCTCCCTCCCCCTCTCCTTTCCCCAATCTTGCTCTCTCCCTCTCTCTCTCTCCCTCTCCCTCTCTCCCTCCCCCTCTCCTTCTCCCCCTCTCTCCCTCTCCCCCTCTCCTTTTCCAAATCTCCCTCTCTCTCCCTCTCCCCCTCTCCTTTCCCCAATTTCCCTCTCTCCCTCCCCCTCTCCTTCTCTCCCTCTCTCCCTCTCCTTTTCCCAATCTCCCTCTCTCTCCCTCTCCCTCTCTCTCTCCCTTACTCTCTCCCTATCCCCCTCTCATTTTCCCTCCCTCTCCCTCCCTCTCTTCATCTCCCCCTCTCCTTTTCCAAATCTCACTTTCTCTCCCTCTCCCCCTCTCCTTTCCCCAATCTCCCTCTCTCTCCCTCTCCCTCTCCCCCTCTCCTTTTCACTATACTCTCTCTCTCTCCCTCTCTCCCTCTCCCCCTCTCCTTCTCTCCTTCTCTCTCTCTCTCCCCCTATCCTTTCCAAAATATCTTCTTTTCCCAATCTCCCTCTCTCTTCCTCCCCCTCCCCCTCTCCTTTTCTCAATCTTTCTCTCTCCCTCTCCATCTCTCCCTTCCCCTCTCCTTCTCTCCCTCTCTCCCTCTCCTTTTCCCAATCTCCCTATCTCTCCCTCTCTCTCTCCCTTCCTCTCTCCCTATCCCCCTCTCCTTTTCCCTCCCTCTCCCTCCCTCTCTTCATCTCCCCCTCTCCTTTTCCCAATCTCACTTTCTCTCCCTCTCTCCCTCTCCTTTCCCCAATCTCCCTCTCTCTCCCTCTCCCTCTCCCCCTCTCCTTTTCCCAATCTCACTCTTTCCCTCTCCCTCTCTCCCTCTCCCCATCTCCTTTCCCCAATCTCCCTCTCTCCCTCCCTCTGTACCTCTGTCCCTCTCCCCCTCTCATTTCCCCAATCTCCCTCTCTCCCTCCCCCTCTCCTTCTGTCCCTCTCTGTCCCTCTCCCCCTCTCCTTTCCCCAATCTCCCTCTCTCCCTCCCCCTCTCCTTCTCTCCCTCTCTCCCTCCCCCTCTCCTTCTCTCCCTCTCTCCCTCTCCCCCTCTCCTTTCCCCAATATCCCTCCCTCCCTCCCCCTCTCCTTCTCTCCCTCTCTCCCTCTCTCCCTCTCTCCCTCTCCTTTTCCCAATCTCTCTCTCCCTCTCTCCCTCTCCCCCTCTCCTTTCCCCAATCTCCCTCTCTCCATCCCCCTCTCCTTCTCTCCCTCTCTCCCTCTCCCCCTCTCCACCCAATCTCTCCTTTTCCAAATGTCCCTCTCTCTCCCTCTTCCCCTCTCCTTTCCCCAATCTCCCTCTCTCCCTCCCCCTCTCCTTCTCTCCCTCTCTCTCCCTCTCCCCATCTCCTTTCCCCAATCTCCCTCCCTCTCTCCCTCTCTCCCTCTCTCCCTCTCCTTTCTCCAATCTCTCTCTCTCCCTCCCTCCCCCTCTCCTTCTCTCCCTCTCTCTCCCTCTCCCACTCTGCTTTCCCCAATCTCCCTCTCTCCCTCCCCTCTCCTTCTTTCCCTCTCTCCCTCTCCCCCTCCCCTTTCCCCAATCTCCCTCTCTCCTTTCCCCTCTCCCTCTCTCCCTCTCTCCCTCTCTCCCTTCCCCCCTCTCCTTTCCCCAATCTCCCTCTCTCCCTCCCCCTCTCCTTCTCTCCCTCTCTCCCTCTCCTCCTCTCCTTTTCCCTCCCTCTCCCTCCCTCTCTCTCCCTCTCCCTCCCTCTCTCCCTCTCTCCCTCTCCCTCCCTCTCTCCCTCTCCCCCTCTCCTTTTCCTAGTTCTACATAGCCCGTACAGGTTATGTAGAACTAAGACCAAGACTTCTAGTTCTACATAACCCGTACGGATTATGAGAAATTGTGAATGTTGACATATAAGGTTTCCATAACCCGTATGGTTTATGGGAAAATCTTTATATATTTTAGTCCCAACGGCCTAAAAATCAGCATTGCAAGTTGTTTGAAGGTCCCACTACTTTGGCACATGATTTTCTGGGATAGTAACAATCAGGTTTTCATAATCTTTTGTCCCTTTTTCTTTGGAATGATTGATTTTTAAGTTATTTTATAATTGTTACTTTAGATAATAACAACATCATGATCATTTGTTATTTTTTTGCTTTGATTATGATTTATTTATCTTGTATTTTGGTTTTTTTTGAAGTTATTTTATTATTGTTACTTTAGATTATAACAAAATGATGATCATTTGTTGTTTTTTTCCTATTTGATTGTGGATTGTCATCATGATGTTATGTGTAGGACAATGGGAAAGAATAAGAGAGGAACAAATGAACAAAGAGAGGCAGCAAAGGAAAGACAAAGGGAGTGTATGAAGAGATTACGTGAAGGTATGTCATCTAATGCACCTAATGAAAGTGATGAACATTCAACAATTGAAATTGATATGATTAATGCACCAAATCAAAATGATCAACATACACCAATTCAAATACATATGATGAATGCACCTAATGAATGCAATGAACATACACCATTTGAAAATGATTTGGTGAATGCACATGTTAATGAAATTGAAGAAGATATACCATTTGAATTTGATGTGATCAATGCACCTAATGAAAACGAAGAGCATGCACCAATCTTAACACCTCTTAGAATAATTTGTAGAAAACCAAAGTTCCGAATAGATATTGATGAAAATATTGTGAAGCCAATGCATGATAAATTTTTTGAAAGAACTTGTAGAAGAACAGTTAGAAGAATTTGGAATAACTATTTTGAAAACTTAAATCAAAGTAGAAGATGCCAATTAGTTGTTGAAATGATTAAAAATCTGAAATTTAGAGACAATGAAAATTTTGGGGTTAAGAACATCCAAAAATAATAGGGAAATAACCATTGTGAGAAATCTTTTTGATGCATACCAAGCCATTGGTTCAAAAACACGCACTAAAGATGCTAATGTTACTCATCGTGTCCTCACATCAACCATAATGGGAAAGGAAATGAAAAAATATCGTTTAATAAGCAAAACAAGCAAGTCGTTAAGTATAAGTAGAACCACATTACCCTATTCCTTAGAGAGGCGAGAGAAAATCGAGGATCCTAACAATAATTCTCTTTGGGCATTCTTAGGTAGACTCCCACGCAAGGACAAGGTTGTTGTTGATGCACTAAGAACATTAATTGAGAGATATTGGCATGACAACACAAGGGTTTCACCCAACCAAAGAGATGTTGTGAGAAGGTGAATTGGAATTAGTAATCATGAGCCACATCCAAAACACTATTTAGATACAATTCAAACATAGTTTTATGAAAGGTTTCTTCAAAGCTTTCCTTAGATTAAAATTAGTCAAAGATTTTTTGAGATGACAAAACCATTTTATGTTAAGATTAATCATGCATGTACTACATGTTGTTGTAGGGTCCATGTTGAATTTTCTATGCATTATGATATTTATTGCTATATCTGTTGTGCTTTGCACACTAATGATGTTGTAGCATCCTAAAATTGCGACACTTGCAATTTCAACTGCATTTTAGTCTTCACGATGGCGACGCAACACGCAACCTGAATGGAGACCCCGAAACCTGATTATGACACCAAAAACTGCATTTTCTTGCACCCTGGCCTGAACCTCCTTTGCACCCTGCTGTCCCGGGAGGTGGGACCAGAGCGCCCAGCGCCCTGGTCCTTCAGGACCAGGGCGCCCAGTGCCCTGGTCCCCCAGGACCATGGCGCCCAGCGCCCTGGTCCCTGGGCCTATTTTGGGCCCGGTCTCCTAAGGGGTCTCGGGTCTTTTTGTTTGCAATTTGGAAATTAACTTTCCTGGTCGGCCTAAGGTCGGGAAAATCAGTCTATCAGCCCTAAATGACAAGTATATAAACTACATTTTCCTCTCTCATTTGGATAGAGACACACATGAGGGAAAAGGCGTGGAAACTATACTCAAGCATTCAAGCATTCAAGCATTCTTTCAAGCAATTGATCATTCTAAGTCTCCATTCAAGGCTAAGTGTTGCATTCAAGACAAGGATTCAACCATTGAAGAGGAGATCACATACTACATACAACATACTACAACAACATACAACATCTATACCTTCGCACACAAGGATACAAACATCCTTAGAACAAGGTATTAGTACTTGTTTTACATACATTTACATTTACAGCACTTGCTCATTTCTTGGTTAATTCCAAAACTGGGGTTTGACCTAAAGGAAAACCCCTAATCCCTAACCCCCCAATCGTCTTCGCTTTTCTGTGTGTAGGTTGTAGGTACGCGGCTGAAATTGAAGATCTGGAATCCTTGTGCAGAGACGAATAGATCCCCCTTCGTTTCGCGGATTTTTCAGAGGACCGTGGTGCTCGGGCGCCATCGTCCCAACAACTTTTGCTCAAATTTGCAGGACAGTGCCGTATCGACATTTTACTGCTAATTCCAGGTCTGCAGCTTCATACTGTATCCCTATCTCAGTTTATAAGCGAATCTTTGTCACTTTCTATGCATTCCTAGCTGAATTCTTCTATCAACATTCTTTACAAAAGAGGGTAGCCTTGCTGTCATAACCCTTGAAACACATTTAGCATCCAATCTTGCATTGTGTGAGATTGGATCTTGTGGGTTTCAACCCCTCTTTTGAATGTAAAGTCTCTCCCCTAAGTGAAAACCATCAACCCTAGTGAATCTCCCTTCTCTCTCCTTGGAGTTGGAAGAGGGGAGAGCAACTAGGGTTCGATCGCGATTTTCCGCTTTACATTTTGGTGAACCTGACGTGAACATCTTTTCTGATTATTCATAGTTAGATTTGAAAATTGGATTCCTTGATTACATTTCCATGTTTGATCTTTTGCAAAATTTTAGAGGTGATTGCATAAAAACCCTAAAATTTCTTTTTGAAAATTAAGCTTGCGAAATGTTTAATTATTAATGCTTGTTTCAGATCTGCCCTTCTATTACAAATTATCAGTTCATATCTGTGCTTTAATTTTGAAAATTAAGTGGTTAAGTGTCAAAACCCTAATTTTTGAAACCCTCTTGATTCAACCTTTGTCCGACAATTTCACTGATCAAAACATCTCCAAATCAGCTGTAACTTTGGATTTCGGCATAAAATCACAATATCTTTCATCCCTGAAAATTTGGAAAAAAGTTGCGAGGACCGTGTGCACTCCGAGCGCCATCATCCCTGACATTTTTTTCAAAATTTCGGGAGCGAGATCTTACTGTATTTTCCTGCTAAAATCCAGAATTTTGGCTGCCTTTATCAAATCTAACACTTTCAAAATTACAGTCAAAGTTGGTCTTGTGATTGCTTGGATTAAGGCTTCTAATCATTCAAAAATCATCGAAATTGAAATTTTGTGTCAAAATTGTGTTCTTACTGTCCTAAATCTGAAAAGTGTGTTTGCATTCATTCGAAATTTCAGTGCTTTATTCAAATTCTTGCAATTTGTGACTTTTGAAATTAAATGCTTAATTACAACAACTTTAATTTCCGCTTTCAAAATTGAATTTTGTGTGAAATTGAGTCAATTTTCAAATTTCAAAATTTGCATTGCTTTTGACATTCCCTCTAAAATCATAACATTCAAAATTTCAGTTTCCCTCTCTTTTTCAAAAATTCAAATTTTGCATTTTTCGACAATCTTGGTAGGGTTCAATTTTGAATTTGCAACTTTAATTTGGCCTATCTATAGATCGTAAAATCACTCAATTTTTTCAGATTAGCTCTAAAATCATCATACCTTTCATCCCTGCAAATTTTGAAAAAAGTTGCAAGGACCGTGTTGCACTCCGAGCACCACGGTCCCGGACATTTTTTCCGAAATTTCGGGAGATTGTCCTGATTGTATTTAACAGCTTAAATCCGGAAGATTGGCTGATTTTACTGAAAATTGCTACCTCTAAATTCAAAACTTTCTCTCTCTCTCTAGTGCATGAGTTTTACAACAATAAGCCCTACTTACACTATTCCCGTTAGACGAAGCCGTAGAATTAAGTCTTTCCGAGGTTTAACTACTGAGGAGATGGAACCTAATTTGAATAGCCTTTTTAACGAGGACATGGGTAATTCCTCTAATCCTCCTAATGATGAAGAAGCTCTCCATGAGGTTTCTGTAGAACAACTTTCGAAATTGGATAACCAATTTGATGATTTTCACCAATGGATGTCTCATGAGTATCCTGATAGTCAAGCTCTTCCTTTAATTGAGGGTCTAAAACATATGCTTCAAAGTGATAAGAATGGAATTGATATTTTGCGTGGTATTTTACACATTGTGAATTCGAAAGTGATGCCTATAAAGAGTTGTGCTGAATCTTTAGGTTATACACAACCTCCTACACAAGTCAATCATTCTATTCCTTTGACAACTTCTATTGCTAGCATACCTACTTTTACATCAAACATAATGACCACTTCTATACAAGACATTCCTCTCGTGATTACTAGTCATGGGGGCAATCCTTCTTCTTCAATTAACTCTCTTCCTTCATTTAATCCGACTTCTTCATTCATTCCTTCAATGAGTGTTCCTATTACATCTCCACAAATGAACATGACGCAAGGGGGCAATTCTTTTAACCATTCCATTCCTCCTTGTAGTGTTCCTCCTGTCCAATCATCTCCTATGACTAACTATCATAGAGTCCCACCACCTTACTCTTTACCTTCTTTCAATAACATAACACCTCCATCACAATCTAACACGTCTAATATGAACTCTTCGACTGAAGCGACCATTAACAATCTTGCACAAACTGTCTCTTCTTTACAGCAACAAATTGCCTCTATGAATCAATCTAAGTTTAGTGTGCCCACATTTGACGTTGCGAGCCCACTTTCTCTTGATATTGTTCGAGCTATTCCCCCTAAACATGTTGAAATTCCACATTTGGAGCTTTATAATGGTAAAGGTGATCCTCTAACACATGTTAAGACTTTTCAAACAATATGTACCGATTTTGCTTATGACCAAAGGTTGCTTGCAAAACTGTTCACTAGAACATTAAGAGACAAAGCCCTACAATGGTATTGCTCGTTGCCTTCTTATTCTATTACTTCTTTTGAACAACTTGCAAATGCTTTCATTCAACAATTTCAAAACAATATAAGTCCTAAAGTTACTTTGATTGATTTAATGCATTGTAAACAAGGTGTTAAAGAAAAAGTGACTGATTTCATTGGTAGATATAAGCATTTGTACGCTCAAATTTCTTTTCCAGTGCCTGACAATGATATTCAAAGAATCTTTATTTCTAATTTACAAAAAGATATTCGAGACAAACTTCTATTTTCTGAGTTTACTTCTTTCCAACAGTTGTGTGCAACTCTTCACAATTATCAACTGACTGTGAGTCAAATGGAACAATCACATCCTATGGCTCCGAGTGATAAGGGTGATAGCAGTCAACAACCATTTGGGAAGTTTAAACCGAATAGAGATTCCATCAAATTCAATGAAAACATCATCAACAACAATGTGAATGCAGCATCAGGTGTCCATCCTATTTCTAAATTTTTCAAGAAAGAAAGAAAGTATACTCCTTTGAATGAATCATTGCATAGTATTATGAATAAGTTATTGGAACAAAATGTGCTTACTCTTCCTCCTATAAGGCAAATTGATCCTGCAAAGATTACTTCACCTTATTTTGATAACAAAGCCTTTTGTCAATTTCATCGTCAGCCTGGGCATGATACTGGAAAATGTTTTTCTTTGAAGGGTAAAATTCAAGATTTGATTGATAATAACACTATTTCTGTTTTTGGAGTGAATGATAAAGGCAATACATCTGTAGCTCCTCCTAATCAAAATCTTCAGATTTTCACTGATCCATTACCTTCTCATACCTCTAATGCGATTGAGGCTAATGATTCCTCTCTCTCATCTGCTGGTCTTGTGTCTATGGCTCCGAATGTGATTAATTTTGTGGAGCAACAAGAAAACCCTAAAGAACCTTCCATCACATTTGATTCTAGTGAAACCATTAGGGCACCTAATGGTCCTTTATACATAGTTGCAAAAGTCAAGAATACACCTTGCCGTGGAGTGCTTATTGATCCTTCATGCATGATTAATGTTATTACTGAAGAATTTCTTTTTACTTTGCAATTGAATCAAGTGATCTATGACAAAACAAATGTGATTGTGAAACTATTTGATGCATTTTCTTCTCCTGCAATTGGTTCTATTACATTGCCTATTCAGGTCCATAACAAATCCCTTGATGTGAACTTTGCTATTATTCCTTCATCCGAATAATTTCGTGTGAAGCTTGGCTATCCTTGGCTATCTTCCATGAAATCTATTGCTTCTCCTATTCATAAGTGTTTGAAATTTCCCCATAATGGTGAAGTTGTTACTGTCAATCATAGTCTCTTTAAACCAGCTGAAAGAACTTCTAGCGTTCCTCTTGATTACTTTTGGCCTAAACAATTCCAATCTCTTCCTCCGCGAAGTGATCATCTTTTCAAATCTTATCAAAAGTGGAAAACAGATATGATCCTATCTCTAAGTGAACCTAGAACACCTAAACTTGATATTCCTATCATTCTTGAGAAGGAAGTTCTTCCTTTGAAAGATAAAACTAATGTCTTTCCTCAAGAAGATTCCCAACCCATCCCTATGGATGTGACTATGCCTATATCTAATAAACCTCCTAAGAGTAGACCTATACCTCCTCGTCATGATGGACTTGGTCTCCTTCCTAAACCAAATATTTCTCCCTTATATGGAGCAGTTCCTCCTCCGTCCTTTTATAGAGAGAAGAGACCTTCTTCTTCTCCTATTATTCAACCTAAAAGACCACAACCTAAACACCCAAGTGATAAGGATGAGAACATTCCTCCTCCTCAATCTTCGCAACTTCATACTAAGACTAGACGAAATTGTTCTACACGCAAAAGTCGACGAAAGCGTCATCTTAGAGCTCAAGCAGCTGCTTCTCAAACTTTGCAATCTCCAAAAACACCTTCAACAAGCATTATTCCATTTTCTCCTCAGCCGGAAATTGAGCCGAAATCTCCTAAACATAAGATGCATGATGGTATTGATCCTGTGCGAGTTAAATATCCTATTTTTATAAATCTTGATGATGATATAGATGAAAATGTTATTCATGATGAAAATGTTACTTCTCTTGCTTCTGATAGTGAATATGAACTTGTTGATATTGATAACCATTTATCTAATGAATTTTCTAAAGCACTTATCCTAGCTCCTAGACAAGAACACCATGGCTTGGGATATGAACATACCCCTTGTTTGGATCTTGTGATAGCTCCATCTGCTGTGTTGGATGTTCCTCCTCTAGCATGTTCCCTACCTTCCCGAAACATTGATCAGCAAGATCGGGGGGTAGATGACGTGCTAGACTAGTTACATTAGCATAGCAGATTCTCTCCTCTTCTCTTGTATTACTTCTTCTATATGTTATTCTCACTCTTCTATTTGTTGTCCTTAGTGTTGTCTACTTGAGGACGATGCAAAGCATTGAGATCTCTTTTGGTCTCTCTCATGTTGACTCAAAAGACACATGTGTTCCCTTCTTCTAGGTGACCTTCCTTGACTGGGGAATGAAGAACAATTATGCATACATACATATGATAGACATGAATTATCATACAGCATACTGACCCTGAGGAAGGCGAAGTCACCTTGTGCTTTGTGTTTTGTGTCTATTATCCTTTGGGCTTATCTCACACTTGGGGGCTAAATCCTTGCGATAACGTGCTCCTTTCCTTTCTCATTCTTATATGTATCACTACCTTAAAGCAATCACCCCCGGTGAGGCGTGTGCGATCGCTTTAACGTAGGGGGGCATACATCCCGTTCATATCTTTTCAAGATACTTGAAAATTTCTTGGTAAATTCAGCCTTGCCTTGAAAATTTTTGATATCTTTCTTGCATGACTCATAGTGAGGGAACCTTACTACTGACAGTCATGGTTCTCCCTCGTGATCTTCCCTTTTACTTTGTCAATCGAAGTCGTAAGATCCTTAGTCCACTGGGGGCTTGGTGTATCTTGCCTCCTTGACATGGTGAAAGTCTTTCAATGTTGTTTCCTTGTACTTTACCGGAAGTATGAGCATACATACTCCCGCTAAAGTGGGGGCTAAATGTAGCATCCTAAAATTGCGACACTTGCAATTTTGACTGCATTTCGGTCTTCACGATGGCGACGCAACACGCAACCTGAATGGAGACTCCGAAACCTGATTATGACACCAAAAACTGCATTTTCTTGCACCCTGGCCTGAACCTCCTTTGCACCCTGCTGTCCCGGGAGGTGGGACCAGAGCGCCCAGCGCCCTGGTCCCCCAGGACCATGGTGCCCAACGCCCTGGTCCCTGGGCCTATTTTGGGCCCGGTCTCCTAAGGGGTCTCGGGTCTTTTTGTTTGCAATTTGGAAATTAACTTTCCTGGTCGGCCTAAGTTCATGAAAATCAGTCTATCAGCCCTAAATGACAAGTATATAAACTACATTTTCCTCTCTCATTTGGATAGAGACACACATGAGGGAAAAGGCGTGGAAACTATACTCAAGCATTCAAGCATTCAAGCATTCTTTCAAGCAATTGATCATTCTAAGTCTCCATTCAAGGCTAAGTGTTGCATTCAAGACAAGGATTCAACCATTGAAGAGGAGATCACATACTACATACAACATACTACAACAACATACAACATCTATACCTTCACACATAAGGATACAAACATCCTTAGAACAAGGTATTAGTACTTGTTTTACATACATTTACATTTACAACACTTGCTCATTTCTTGGTTAATTCCAAAACTGGGGTTTGACCTAAAGGCAAACCCCTAATCCCTAACCCCCCAATCATCTTTGCTTTTCTGTGTGTAGGTTGTAGGTACGCAGCTGAAATTGAAGATCTGGAATCCTTGTGCAGAGACGAATAGATCCCCCTTCATTTCGCGGATTTTTCGGAGGACCGTGGCGCTCGGGCGCCATCGTCCCGACAACTTTTGCTCAAATTTGCAGGACAGTGCCGTATCGACATTTTACTGCTAATTCCAAGTTTGCAGCTTCACACTGCATCCCTATCTCAGTTTATAAGCGAATCTTTGTCACTTTCTATGCATTCCTAGCTTAATTCTTCTATCAACATTCTTTACAAAAGAAGGTAGCCTTGCTGTCATAACCCTTGAAACACATTTAGCATCCAATCTTGCATTGTGTGAGATTGGATCTTGTGGGTTTCAACCCCTCTTTTGAATGTAAAGTCTCTCCCCTAAGTGAAAACCATCAACCCTAGTGAATCTCCCTTCTCTCTCCTTGGAGTTGGAAGAGGGGAGAGCAACTAGGGTTCGATCGCGATTTTTCACTTTACAAATGTTTTGCAAGAATGTGGTCTAAAAGCACCTCCTAAGTCACCAAGATAATTTATTTCAAGTGTACTATGTAGATGAGATGATGGGAGCATTTATTATAAGATGATGTGTTTGAGAGGTTTTTGTCCTACTTGTGGCAGTTTGCAATAGTTGCATAGATGCCTACATCGGGATAGCACACATGAAATTGGGAAGGAACTAGTTTCTATTGGAAAATATAAGCCAGTAACATATGGTGTTAAAGATGGAAATGAATTAAAGAGGTGTGAGTTAGTGAAAAGGGATATATGCGTAGCTGATTTTATGAAGATGTTTCAAGAGAAACTAGTATATGAGTACATAGGTCACACACATAGAGCTAGATGGTTAGATGAGCAATTCAAGTTGTGTAAGGACACTTTCCCCCTTGGCACTATTGTCTTTGTCATTGATTTTGCTAGGAATTATACACTAAATCTACAAAATGAAGTACAATCTATGTATTACCACTCTACACAAGTTACAACTTTTGTACACATAGCATTCATGCATGCACATGATAGCACCAAGGAGGACATAAAGGTTATAAGAGAATATCACTTCTATATCAGTGATGATCATACTCATTCCTCAGAGTTTGTGCAAGGATGCTTTACAGTCTTCTATGATAGTTTAAGGGAAAGAGATATAAGATACAACCAACACTTAATATGGCCGAACAATTGCACTGCACAATTCAACAAGGCAAGGATATTCTATTGATTGATTAGGATGCATGTGACAAGTGGTGTGCAACATTTTTGGAATTTCATTGAGGCAAGGAATGGAAAGGAAGAGCATGATGGTGTGGGAGAATGTGTGAAAAGATCTCTTACCAGAGAGGAATTGAAGTACGAAGGTGGTGCAATGTTAATAGATGCAAAAACTATTGTGCAATGGTGTAGCTCTACGATGGAACCAGGTAATGCAGATAAGTCTATGGTTTCTAGATAGTTTTGGTTAATAAGTAAATCTAACATTGAAAGCTATCTATATTGTTGTACACTTATTGGATCAAGTGACATGCATTCATTTAGAAGTTCAAATGCAACATCACTAGTTATTTATACTAGACATATTGCATGCTTTTTCTCTTCGTGTATACATTTTTTGCGGGATGAATGTGAATCAAAAGAGTGGGTTGACCAATGGTCTTGTAGACCTTTGCAAACCCTAGATACATATCAACTTCCTAGAGCACTACAAATGAACCGGATTGAAGCATCAATGGATTTTGACCATGTATCAGACATAGTTGAACCAGGTAAAGGGTTGCAATTTGCTACAATTTTAAGTTTAATTTATTAGTATTAACTTATGCCGATTTTGGTATTAACTTATATCCTTCTATCAAATGCAGGTCATGTATATGCACTTATTGCAGATGAGAACAACGAAGAAGGAACAGATTAATTTTTGTGTCATTGTATTGAGGCCAAAAAGAAATTGACTTCTACAGTGGTTGATGGAGAGGGTATTGAATACCCAATAGGATCCATTGTTGTGATAGGGACATGGATTAGAAGGTACCATTGTTGTGTCAATTTGTATTGAGACCTCTTAAACTCATTTATTTAGCAGTTTTTGTATTGATTTTGGTCCAAATGGATCATCCATAAGTGCCATGGTCTCTGACTTACGCTATGTCAAAGTTTGACCATTTTTCCGCTTTGAGCGTTCAAGGGAAAACATCGCTACGAGGTGGCTTGTAACAATCAAACATCTTGGGGAGAAAGAAAGGGGTACACAAAGCATAAAACCAACCACCTGGATGCGCTTGCGTTGACGGTTCATTCCCACGACAAGCAGAATGAAAGATGCACTATTTTGCCACCTCTCACTAACAGTTTTTGACAATTTTTGATACGATAGAAAAAATATCACCACAAGAAAACAAAATTGAGTTACCCAAAATTGAGATAGTATTTTTAAGGTGGTGACAACATGACCCCATAGGTTCAAATGGATCATCCATAAGTGCCATGGTCTCCAAGTTACAGGACGTCAAAGTTTGACCATTTTTCCACTTTGAGCGCTCAAGGGAAAACATTGCTACGAGGTGGCTCGTAATGATCAGACATCTTGGGGAGTGAGACAAGGGCACATCTAGCATAAACCTAGCCACTTGGATGTTCTCACATTGACAGTTCATTCCCATGACAAGAAGAACAAAAGATGCACTATTTTGCCACCTCTCACGAACAATTTTTGATGGTTTTTGATGCGACAGAAAAAATCTCACCACAAGAAAACGGAATCGAGTTGCCCAAAACTGAGATAGGTGTTTCTAGGAAGTGACAAAATGACCCCATAGGTTCAAACAGATTGTCAATAAATACCACGGTCTTCAAGTTACGGGATGTCAAAGTTTGACCATTTTTTCCACTTTGAGCGCTCAAGGGAAAACGTCGCTACAAGGTGGCTCATAACAATCTGACACCTTGGGGAGTGAGACAAGGGAACACCTAGTGTAAAAACAACCACTTGGATGCTGTCGCGCTAATGGTTCATTCCCACAAAAAGAAGAATGAAAGATGCACTATTTTGCCACCTCTCACTGACAGTTTTTGATGGTTTTTGATGCGACAGAAAAATCTAACCACAAGAAAACAGAATCGAGTTGCCCGAAACTGAGATAGGATGTTTTAGGTAGAAACAACATGACCCCATAGGTTCAAATAGATTGTCCATAAGTGATTCAACTCTTCTTTTGTAGCTGATGAAATGATGAACTTCACTCCATAAGCATGAAATGTCTTAATTGGTTCTTGAAATGATGAACTTCACTCCATAAGCATGAGTTTATGAAATAATAAATTCACTCCAATCTCTTCATGCATGAAGGACTCAAATAAAATTTACTCAATCAAAATACAAAATATCAACATTATCGATATCAATACCTGGGTATACACAATATGAGCAATAGATAATTTAAAAGTATACACCATATGAGTTACAAGTAATGAACAAATTGGATCACATTTCAAGACATATACACAACTGACAAATTTGATCACATTTCAATAGCAAATAACTAAGTTTTAGGAATATCATGTTTCATATATATCAATGAACAAATTGGATCGAATATCAAGTTTCATATATATCAAAATGAACAATAATCATGTACACATATCAAAAAATGGCATAGATGCCAAATCAGTAATAGTTACAAAAATGTGGCATGTGCCATGTCTGTCAAAGTCGATATATACATATACAAATGTCGAATATAAAAAAAATTGGTCCTTCAATGACCACAACTATAACTATATGTCTCTATCGGTATTAATGACTATGGCAGATCATCAAAATTGAGCCTCTTCGAAGTAGTACGCGGTTCTATAGGTGGCTGCACAAGGACAATTCAAATGTTTAATCAGATATATTTTCTCAATATAACCTCAAAATAACTAAATATTGAACTCTAAATTGTTTGAAGTTGAAATGTTGATTACCTCATGTTTGTCTTCTGCAATTCGGTGAGGCTGAGGATTTGTGGGATGTCCTGTAGGAGGCTGTAACTGGTAAAACAACATTAATACATGTTAATGACATATATGTCAAATAACACATAATAACTAAAAATGAATAGACTAAAAAACTAAAGCATACCAGAGCCTCAGAGGGATGTGATGTGGTCGTAGGAGGCAAAGTCAAAGATGAATCAATTATGACCATTTCCTATATCCATGGTAAGTGATCCAAAAGGAGTTAACTAGACGGTTTCAACTCCGTTGTGCATTTAGTGAAAAGGAGTTGATCTAAGACAGACATACCTTTTTCCTTGGTTGTGTTGGATCCCATAATATATGTGTAGGACTTCTAGTGAAATGAAATGGTAGAATAACAGTAGGAAGTTTGGAAGGGGCCTGTAATAGTTTAAAGACAATCATACAAGTTAATAACCCAAAGTTGTTGACAAACTAGATAAAACAAATATTTTTAACATATGTAGAAAAAATGGACATCGAAGCCTCGTATAGTTCTCCTGTAACCTTAGGAGGCCTAGTCAAATCTGATGCAGCTATTACCATTTCCTATATGAAAAATGATAACATATGATATAGACATAAAAGGATTTAGTTATTTCGAACAAGAAAGAATGCAATCCAAAGTGAATATGAAGATATCACCTCTTCCCTCTGCTAAACCTTATCGATAACAGGTGCATTCATTAATTCCATAAACCCCATATGTTTCTGTATATAGAACAAATAAATTAAGTGCATTTTTTAAATATCTACATATACATGTATAATCATAATACATTTCAACAATTGAATTTAAATTGTAGTGAATTACCTTCTATCGTGTGGGTGTCCGAGAGGATATGTTTTTCTGCCTCGGAGTGCTAGAGGATGGATTTCTCACATGAGAGGTCCTCGAGGTAGGTGGGGTAAACTAATGGAAAAAAATTAACATAAGGGAAAAGACCATGTATTTAATATATCACTTAAGTCAAAAATATATAAATCTAAATGGTACCGCATAGCTATCTTGGCCAAAGTCAATGGCTAAAATTGTGATATCATCAAGTTGGGACATCTCAGCCACTAATAAGCCCTACAAAATATCAAGTAACGATACATATAATTAACAAAATATATTTTGAATCCAATGTATTATTATATTTTTAACAAATTTACAAATCTTTACCTCTGGTGGCGAAACTACTTGTGACTATGGAGTCAACTGAACTATATGTGGTGTACTCCCACCACCTGTTGCACCCTGTAATGCATTTTATTTATATGTCACTTTAAATTTTTCTAAAAATAAAAATTCATTTCTTTTTACAAGATTTAGTCACTTAATTGATAACATGTCATAAACAGAATTAAACGCACCTATGTCTGATAGAGAGGGTACAACATATTGAGCAGTTCATCGGTGAGGGCCACATCCTTTGCAGTGGAAGCATGGCATCTACTCCCACAACATGTACACGAATGAGATGTCCCACCATTATCATCTACGTTAGTGTCTACACTAGAATATATACCTGTAGCATCATAAATTGTACGCACTTGCTAAAGTGGTACAATTTCACACCTAGTTTAGTACCCACCTTGGCGCATTTTGCATTTTGCATTGCATTTCCCCTTTAGCACTTAATTAATTAATTAGGCCTCAGGTTCTATTTTATCATCTCCCATATCATAAAGTTGGGCCCTTTTCATTAAAGTGTGCCCCTTTCATTTTATTCTTCCAATACATCATTTAATCTAAAACTCTAATTAGGTCCTATTTTGAACTTTAAGGCCTGATCTCGGGGGTCAAAACATTTTGAAATTAGCTGTAACTTCGGGATTTTCTCTAAAATCATCATATCCGACGACCCTGAAAATTTGGTGAAAAGTTGTCGAGACCATGGCGCCCGGAGAGGACCATGGCGCTTGGAGTGCACACGGTCCCGAACATTTTTCCCAAAATTTTAGGAGCACGATCCAATCATAAAATAAAGCTTAACCCCAAGAAATTGGTTGGAGATTCAATCTCTAAGTCGGCCTAAAATTGAAATTAAGACCTAGGGTTTCATATATAAGAGCTCTCTTTCTTCATTTGAAAAGATCCGGATTTTTGGTTTTAGGGGCCTTCTATGTAGAGAAAGAGCAGATCTTTGAAGACTTCAACAACATTCAACATCCATCTATCAAGCATTCATCAATTTCATTCATCCATTTAGGGCTTTGAAGACATTGAAGAGCAATAGGGGATCACCGACTGAAGATTGGCTTGTACCCCTCCCTTGGGGTTGGGTATGATTTCATGTTGTTTTCATGTCTTTGCATAAGCCTCATTATATCATTTGTATTCATGCTTTAGATCACTTTGCATCTTGATTTGGAGCATTTACATTATCATTTACAAGCAAATAAGGTTTACTTTCTAGGTTGCTCTAGTTTGCTTACTTTCATTTTAGGATCTTGCACACACACAAGGTCTGCACACACAACTTTTACTATACAACTTGGCTATTCGTGGAGGTGGAAATCACCAAAGCAGGGGTTTGACTAAGGAAAAACCCTATATAGCCACCTACAACCCCTTTTCAGATATAAGTGCAGATTTCCAAATTTGAAGGACGCCGCAAGTTGCAGATCCGACGGAAGCGGACCGAGACAGAACTTCACACCAAATTCCATCCCAGAAAGCTAGGATAGGGGCATGGGGCACCCTGTTCCTACCAGGACAGGGGTGCTGGGTGCCCTGTTCCTGCCAGGACAAGGGCTTTGGGCGCCCTGGTCCCTAGGACAGGGGCGCTGGGCGCCCTAGTCCCTGTCCATTTTAGTGAATTTTAGCAGTTTCAGAGGTAGCAACTTCAGTATTTCAGGCTTCCGGCTTCAGCGGTAGATCTTGCAGAATCAAATCCATTCAAGGTACACATTTAAATTTCTCCTCTTATCCTTACAATTGTTCATCATTAAATCTCAATTCTACAATCTTGTGCTCAAAGTTACTAGTTCATACTTACACTTTAGGGTTAATAGTTGAACTTGCATCATTCTATCTATCATTTGCAACAAAGGAATAGAAATCCTAATAGGTAGCCTGTGGCTCTCTCTTCCACAAAAAGAAGTATCCAGTTGTGTGATACCTCTAGGCTCTTTCGTATTCCACATATGTGTGATTGAAAGTGAGATTAGGGCATGTTTGCTTAGTGTCACTTTTTCCCCTACACATTTTGGTGAACCCGACGTGAACTCCAATCTTCTCTAATTCTGATTTATGTTTTCAAATTTGAGTATTTATGCTATTTCAAATTCAAATTTGTATTTACGAGTTTTAATTTCTTGCATGATTCAAAAATTTAGAGGAATTTTTTGATAAAACCCTAATTTTTCAATTCAAAGTTGAACTTGTGGATAGCTTAATTGGGATCAATAATTTCAAATCTAATTTAGGAACTCATTTGAATCATAAATTTCATTTTCTAAATCTAAATTCTAAGTGCTTGCATTTGTTAAAATTAAACATTTCCTTCTATTTTTCATGTGTTATCATTTGAAAAAGGAAAATTGTTGTCATGATGCATTCATTTCATAGATGTGATAATGGGTTAGCTTCCCTTGTTTCAATTTTTCCTTCTCCTAAAGAACCTCCCCCCATCTATAACAACATTTTAGTGCCTAAAAGAGTTGCTACCAATCCCTTTGAGACTCTCCCATTCTCTAAGGATGAAGACTTTAAGAGTGATCTTGACAATTCTCCTAAAATGTGCCCTTCCTATTTAACTATCCTAGAGGAAGAGAATGATATCATAAACACCTTTCTTAATGTTACTTCATCTTCCCTACATGATGCCTCTCTAAGTGAAAAGGTATTGATGGACATTGACTTATTTTCTCCTAAAGTTGGTGCTTCCAATGGGGGCATGTTAGTGCAACAAGAGGTTATGAACACTTCTTTCAAAGATCTCCTTCCTAAGCATGAATCTTTGGAGAAATATGTTCATGTTCCTCTTAAAAAACACTCCCTTCATGAGGATCCTTTTGTGCAAGAAGATGACATTATCCCTACATTTCCTAGTGATGGCATTTCCTTTTCCAACAAAATTCCCACTAGAGATGATGAATTAATGATAAATGCTTACCCTTCTCCTAAAGTTTGTCTTACCCATAAGCATCCCTTAGAGAAAGAAGATGAAATAATAAGCAATTTCCTTAATTCTCTCTCCCCTAAAGATCATATTGAACATATTTTGAGGAAAGAGGATGAGTTTAACACATCTATTGATGCTCTCCCTCCTAAGGATGAGGAATTAATAAACAATGTTATCTCCTCTCCCGAAATTGACAATACTTCAAACATTCCTTTCAACAACTTCACTATTTGGGATGAACCATTAGAAGAAGGTGTAGATTATTCTCTACCCCATGAAAGAACCCTAGCCAAAGGGGATGAAATCAAGATTGAAAACTCCCTTGATAGTTTCTCACCTTCCTTGAATCTCAATTATTCTCCCTCTCCTCAACTTGGTTCTACTCGTAGGAAAACCCTAGTTCAAGGCAAGATGGTTAACATCTCTTTCAAAGATCTCCATCTCAAAAGTGAGACTTTAGAGAGTAATGTTGATCCTTCTCCTAGAGAGTTTATTCCCCATGTAGATCCTTTGATGATAGAGGATGATATGACCTTTCCTAGTATTACTCTTCCTACTGGAACATCAATGCCTACCCCTTGTCTCTCTCCTAAAATTGATTTAATCTGTGATAAGATTTTAGTGGAAGAGAAGACTATCAATAATTCTTCCAACACTTTTGTTCATTCCTCTAAACCATCCTCAATCAATTTGATACATGTAAATGAAACACCTAACAAACCTCTCTTCACTGTCCAAGGTGCTTGTCCTTCTCAAAATTCTCAACCTTTAAATAAGCCTATCTTAGTGGTTCAAGGTGGTTATGCTAATGATTCTTTTTGCACTCCTAAGAAACCTATTATTACTGTGCAAGGAGGTTATTCTACTAAGAGCTCTTATGAGTATGCTAAGCAACTGACTAGAGAGAGTTATAATGCGGTTGCTCATACCTATAACACAAGAAATAATAGGTAGCCTAATCCTCCTCCAGTTATCCCAACTTCACTTCCTCCTTCCCAACCTATTCTTCCTCAAGCTCCTCATATTTCACAAATGCTTAGTAAGGACTATGATCTCATAGAACAACTTAAACCTACCCCTGCTAAGATATCCCTTTGGGATTTGATCCAAACTTCTTCCGCTCATCAAGGAATGTTACAAGATGCCTTGAAAGATTTGAATATTCCTCCACCTAATACATCTAGTAATATAGTGTCTTTGGTTAACTCTGTGATGAATCCTAAAGCTCAAATTGTGTTTACTCAAGATGAGTTGCCTACTAGTGAAGTTCAACATCAATATGATCCCTTGATGATTGTGGTTATCATAAATGACATTGCTATAAGACGAACTATGGTAGATAATGGTTCTGGCCTTAATGTGTGTAGCATTAATCTATTGCATAAGATGAATGTGGATACATCCCTTATTGAGTTTGACTCTCATCCCATTCGAGGCTTTGATAATGTGGCTAAGTCTTCATTAGGTATTGTAGACACCTAAAATTGTCATGTCTAATTAAATAAATATTTTATTTATTTAATTATCTAAGCCTAATTCTTCTATTAATTAAATAAATCCTTATTTATTTAATTAGTTCATTTATCCTCTTCTATCCTTATTTCTCATTTAAATAAATACATTTATTTATTTAAATTATCATTTTCCTAAATTAAATAAATATCTTATTTATTTAATTATCCTACTTCTTCTATTAATTAAATAAATCTTTATTTATTTAATTAATTCATTAGCCTTTTCTACCCATGACACATGTCATTCATCTCTTAATTCCTACACTACCTACCCCTTTCATTATTTTATTATTTCTTCTACCTACCCTCTAATCCTAGCCGACCTCCTTTTTACACCTCTCAATCTTATCCCTCCATTTCATATTGTGTCTTCTATTTAAGAAGATGCTTCCTTCATTATCAAACCCTAATGATCATTTTGACTACACTACGATCCTACTTGCAACCACATTCCGTTCTTTGTTGAGCTCTTGTGCATATAAAATCTGAGAGCAAATATATCAAGCAAGATCAATGGAGATAGGAAGAATGGAGATCAAAACCCTATTGGACATGTGATGGTATAATCTTTGTGATTTTGTTTTATTTACATTGTCTTAGGTAATCTTCATATGTTATGGTGGATCTTTGTTGTTGTTAGGCTAGGGTTTGGTGGTTGAATTCATTTAGCCTTTCAATATTGTTATTATTGTTATCCATTTTCACCATATACATTTTGGCATGCCCGGTGGGACCCTTGTCCCTTTGCATCTAAGCTCCTTGTTGCAGATTTTGTGTTTTTGAAGTTGCAGATTGGACATTTTTTGATAGCATTTTAGTTTTTTTTCCGCGTCTGTGAACTTTTGGATCGCGTCTTTGATTTTCTGGTGCGTTTGCGGGATCTGGAATCGTGTCTGTGTTTTCGACAAATTTTATTTTGCAGGTTTCAGAAAGGAGTGTCTGTGTTTCAGAAACACGTCTGTGTTATTTCTACCTGCGTCTGTGTCGGAAAGGAGGATCTGTGATTTTTAGGCATGTCTGTGCATCATAGAACCGTGTCTGTGTTATCTAGACACATCTGTGTTGAGGGTAACAGCGTCTGTGTATTTACTATTTCAGAATTTTGAAGTTTTCATTGATTCAATTTTTGGATTTTGTACTTAGGGTTTCAGATCTGGTTTATTTTTGGACTAACACTTTCAGATCTAGCTAACTAAATTGGTGCAGCTTGTCTTGGAAGCAAAACGTTTTGTTGAAGGCCCCTATGTCACAAAGTCTTTTAGGTTTTTAAAATGTACCTAACTTGTGTGTTTGCAGGAAGGGGTGATTATGTCAAACAACCCAAACTACTAACAACTTTTGTTGCAGGTCCTTGGCTAGGGTTTTGAATTTTTATTGTGTGCCTTGTTTTCATAGACTAGCAAACACTTCCATTGGTGCACTAAAATTGAATCATTGTCTTTTGTGTCTTGAGCAATAGGCTCTTTTTGTTTAATCTTTAGAGGGCCTGTCTTCCCGTGTGGTCATTAGGACTACTAGTGAGAAGAGAACGACCCAAGTGGTAGCGAGGAAAACCCACCTCATCCGAACCACTATAATCAAATGTATTCATGGTGAAAACTATGAATAACGTGTGCTGATTAGTTCATACCGACACTATGTCTCCCCATAAACCCGTTTGATCAAATTTATTTGATCATTTGTAGGGTGTAACCCCTACCGGATGGGAGCCTTCTGTATTTACAGAGCTGAAAGTGCCACATGTATGGCCACAAGAGCAGATGCCCTTACTAGCACCATTTTGTTTTAGAGGCCCAAATCCTTCTAGTTGTTGGGGCAGGAGGTCGGACCTCTGGTAGCGGCCCACACACATATAGTTCTTAGTAGAGATACAAAGTTTGCCATGGGGAGTTTTCATGGGGACTGATGCTTGGCTGACCCGAGAAGTGAGTGCCGAGGGTGGAGCCAGTGAGGTCAAGTATCTAAGTATCCGCTCTGAATAACGTAGCCTCGGGGGTAAAACCCTATGTGGGATCAACAACTATTGTATTGGCCAGCCATAAGAATTGTGCTTGACTTATGTTAAACATTCAAACAATCAAGACCAAACAGCAAAACATTGCGTCTTTTGTGTTTTCAAGTGTATGCAAAACATTTTTACATCAAACAACACACTTTTCTTGGAGTCATTTTGGAGTCTAAACACTTGCAAACATTGAGTCCTCATCAGCATTGTGTCCTCTTGTCACGAAAAACAGTCAAACAGTCAGATTTGGTCACAACAAAACGACTTCACAGATTGGAAAAAATTGCACAAATTTTACAGAAACGCATATGTGTCTGTTTTAATCGCGTCTGAGTCATATAAGCGCATCTGTGAAGGGCAGAATAGCCTCTGTGTTTATAACAGCGTCTGTGTTGAATATAAACCTGTTTGTGTCGGATAACAGCGTCTGTGCAGTATACAGTCGCGTCTGTGTCTAGAATTGAAAAATTGTTACAGTCTAGCAAACATAAATAGGAGAATCTCAAAAACACATCTGTGTTAAACAGAGTAGCGTCTGTGTTAGGAAACCACATCTGTGCAGTATACAATCGTGTCTATGTCCAGAATTGAAAAACTGTTACAGTCCAGCAAGCAAATACAGTCAGTTTCAAAAATCTTGAGCTTCTTAGGTCATCTCTCTAAGGTTTCATTTAGCATTCAACCTGTCCTTGGGTCTCACAAAGTCCATCATTGCTTCACATATTACTTTACATTCACACTTGTCTAAACTTGAGTCAAAAGGTCACTTGCTTGTCCTCATCATACTTTGTCAACACACTACATACAACAACACTTTTCTAAGTGGTCCCTCATCAAGGTTTCTTACCTTTGGGTCTCATTTGGTTTTACTTAGAGTCAAGGTCAACTTACCTCATCAAGAGAAACTATCCTCTCTTTGGAAGTCACACCTACTATACTACATACATACTTGGTCTTACACTTTGGACATTGCAAGTACACCTCAGATTCATTTACATTTCATCCAACTCTTGGTCTTCCATACTTTTTCCATTTTCATCTAGTCTCACACATCTTGGTTAATACCTAGTTCATGGTTGAAACCCGACTTCAAAAATATAGGAGAGAAACTAAAGAGGCTCAAGAGTCCGCAAACATGAGTTCTTATGAGTATGACAATGATTTATTTTTCAATCCTGAGCACACTACATTACCTAACATGGAGGCTTATAGAAACATTCCAAATGTTGAGAACATGGACACTATAAACAACAATGCTACACAAAATGACAATGTGGACAACTTTTCAGTACATTCAGCAGATGTGGAAGAATCCATTATGAATCCCCATTTCAATCGATTGGTTGAGGAAATAATGAGGAGAGATAGACAATACCTCTTACACATGATGGCAGAAAGTGGAGCCAAGATACCTCACGATTTTGACATGTCTCAAATAATGGAACATAGACCTTTGCAACAACCTCACTCCAACATGGATCAAAGGAGACCTAATAGTGGAGGAAATAGAGGACCACACATGGTACCTGAATCACCATCAGCTTTGCTTCAAAAACCAGAGGTCCCACATACACATGGTCAAACATATGATACTCACCTTCGCAGACCATTATGGAAGTCTTATGGAGAAAAATATGCTCAATCACATATCAATGCTAAGGATCAACCACCAAAGCAATGGGATATTCCAAGGCATGCTCAAAATTTGGACACAAGGAAACCTCATGTCAAATTTGGGGGCAATACAATAGAACATGACATGCCTGTAGAGTATGGTATACATGCACAAAATAGATATGGTGTTCCTCAACATGAATCTATACCAAATGGTCCATATACGCAGCATCACTATAGACCTCCTCCATGTGAACATGTGTATGATCAATATCATCCATGTATGCAACATTTACCTCCTCCAATGGGTACCTCAAACATAGGATACAGTCCAAGAAGTTGATCTCCACCTAAGAGCAGTTTGGAACAACAAATCAGGGACTTACAAAAGAAAATGGAGGACATAAATGCACCAAAGCCAACATACACAATGAGAGACATATGTCCTTATCCATTTGACAAGAGCATTCCAATACCTCCATTTCCTACACACTTTGTGACGCCTAAATTTGACAAGTATAGAGGAAAAGGGGATCCTAAGGCACACATAAGACAATTTTTCATAGCTTGCATTGAAGTAGCTTCAGAGGAGACATATTTGATGAGATTATTCCCACAAATCTTAGGCGATCAAGCTATGGAATGGTTCTCCCAACTCCCACCTGGTATTAAGTCATGGGGTGACTTAGCAGAAGCATTTATTCAACATTTCTCCTACAATATAGAGATAGACATATCAGTCACTACTTTGTGCAACACCAAGCAAAAAGAGGGAGAATCTTTTGCATCATTTTTACAAAGATGGAGAAATCTAGCTAGCAGATGCTCTTGTGAGATTCCACAAAAACAAATGGTAGTTCACCCAAAATGTTAACAAAGAGATTGGTTATGACTTAAGGAAAGCTTGTTTGTCTACCTTCAAGGACGTTATCGAAAAAGGCTTAGCAACAGAAAAGGTCCTAATTGAACAAGGAGTCATTAAGATATTTAAGGAAAACAAAGATGACCTTAAAGGAAAAGACAAGCCAAGATTTTGGAATAAAAACAAGAACACAGTCAATGATGGTGTTGTTGATGCCAACACAGTGTGACCCAAATTCATCTTTTCAGGATCAAGTTCTACAAACAATCAAGTGAATACTCAAACAACTTCTAGATCACGAAGGAAGTACACTCCATTGGGAGAACCACTTGAGTCAGTCTTCAAAAAGATGATGGGAAACAAGGTGATCACAGTTCCAGATTTTCCTCCATATGAACCAAAGGTTAAACCAAATTGGTGGAATGATGATGAGTATTGTGAATTTCATAAAAGCAAGGGTCATAAAACAGGTAATTGTCATCGACTGAAGAACATTGTGCAAGATCTCATTGATAGAGGTGACATTGAGATTGAGGGACACTCATCCAATCAAGAACATGAGATGTTTAAGGAACCATTCCCAAAACATGACAAAGGAAAAGCTAAAGCATAGATGATCAAGCCAACTATACTAGAGCACCTTACAACTATGATTCAACTATCAATCATATCTCGATGGACAATCATATCTCTACTATTACCATCAAGAACAAAAACCCTGAGAATCCTCCTCAGCGACCCAAGATTGTCCTAAGAGGTGTTGGATGTTCTTCCGAACCTACTTCTGAATGTCATGTTACAACTCGTCGAGGTAAAATTACTTTGCTAGGTGCTTCAACTAAACACACCGCTTCTTCATCAACCAAACCTGAGTATGACCTTGTAGAACAGTTAGGGAAGACACCTGCACTCATTTCAATCCTTGAACTATTACGCATATCTCCCGCTCATAAAGCTATTCTTGACAAAATATTGAGAGATACTGCTGTTCCTACTGATCTAAACGTGGACCAATTTCAAGCCATGGTGGGATACCTTTCCATTCCACACTCCCTTACATTCACAGAAGCCGATGACGCCTCTGTAAGTCAGCCACATAATGCACCTTTACACATCGAAGCCTTCATACACAAACATAGAATCAAACGAGTCCTAATAGATGGAGGAGCAGGTCTAAACATTTGTACATTGAGCGCTATTAAACAATTGGGATATTCTAATAAAGCTATGAATTCTACAAATCAAATCACCATTAAGGCATATGATGACGAAGAGCGTTCATCCAAGGGCACAGTCACCTTACCTCTCAGAGTTGGGCCAGTTACAAAAGATGTGGTTTGTCAAGTCCTAGATCTAGATCTCAAATACAACATACTCTTGGGACATCCATGGATTCATGAGATGAGCGCAGTCCCTTCTACATATCATCGATGTATCAAGTTTCCACACAATGGAGTTGCAGTGACCGTCAAAGCGGATCCAAATCCATTCATATATTGCAACAATCTATGATCTCGATCAGAAATAACAATACCAGTCAATCGAGAGGCTATTCCATCTTCAGCATATGTGGATCCAGAATCATTGAAAGCTTCTACATCCAAACAAGCAGAGCTAAAAGAAAAGTTCAAGATTAAAGACCTAGGATGTGGTGAGTATATATTTCATGTTGACCAACTCCCATTATCTCCTAAGGTATTCTGTCAACAGGAACAACCTACAAGCAATATGCAAGACCAAGGAATTGGGTGTGAACCACCTAGTGTTGTGGCTACTAAGTCTGAATGCAAATCTCCTCTAGTAGTGCAAGCAACTCTTGATATCAATAGTCCTAAGAGTGGTTCCAGCAAAGAATCTATTGAGCATATCACTAGCCCTCTTGATAACTCACATAGCCTTACCATATCATCCACTCATTCCATTTCCACTCCACTTCTAGACTTGGATCAACAAGAATTACAAAAGCCCTTACTCATTAGAAATCAAAAATCAAGCTTTGAAAAGAAAAATCTAAAAGTCAAAAATAAAGAAAAGTGCTTTAGTCCAAATCAAAATCAAAAGCTATTGGACTTTGCAAAAATCAAAGTCAAGGATAAAAATCCTATGAAGCAAAAAGAGCAAGAGATGATTTCCCCTAATATCAAAATAACTGGGGGCAAAAGTTCTACAATTTCAAGTCAAAAAGATTACTTGTTGATCCTAAGTCTCCATCATGCTATCCTACTTTCACTTCTTTTCGCAATCATAAGCCTTCATCACTCATCTACTTGTTCCACACATCCTTTCCCTTCTGGTGATACATCATGGACCTTTAATGGAGCTTCCTCGAAGGACTTTTCTATCAGTGATGCCCAAACTTCTTTAGGTGACACGTATACGGGCCTGTGTAGTCCACACACTAGTAATTCTATCTCAATTCCTTCATGAAGGAAGACAAACATTCAAGCTACACATCATTCAGTCAAGGAAAAATACATCTACAATCATAAAGTCAAGCCTCGCACATTTGAGGTAGGTGACTTGGTTCTCAGAGAAAATCCTAAAAATCAACAAGACAGAGAGAAGAAGGGCAAGTTCGAACCAAACTAGCTTGGTCCTTACATTATTATAGCAGCATATGGATCTGGTGCATATTAGCTCTCAACTACAGAAGGTGAACCTTTGGAGGATCCTATCAACAACATGCACCTTCGCCGGTTCTACACAATGCTCTTCAGAATATCCTAATTCAAAAATACAAAAAAAATTATTAAACAAAAAAATCGTTACTTGGTGAAAACCTGGCAAACAGGCGCCTTGTGACACAGAAAACATTGAAAAATTGAAAAAAGTAAAGAGAAATAATTTCGTCCAATGGTGAAAACCACTTTGGTGGCACCCTGGGCAAGTACCATGGTGAAAACTGGGTCACCAGCACCATGCGTAGAGACATTGCTCCTCCCTCCTTCAGGATTCACTTTCATCCTTTCACTTTGCACACACTCACAACCTATTCATCCATAATAAACTTACCCAGTCCCATCATGGCTTGTTATTGATCTACCTAAGATTGGTTAGCCATTCATAATAAACCTCCCTTTTCACATCCCTTTCCATCCATAACAAATCAGACCCTATCTGTGGCTAAGGCAAATCCTACGTCTAGTAATGGGTGTGGAACTAAGAACATCACATGTTCGAGGAGTACAGTTTCTTCCAGCTTTCTTCAGTCTATCTGCGCACAATCTGTAATAAAGCAACATTTGCATCACAGATCCACAATAAAGTTCCATCTTCTTCGCAATAAGGTATCAGTTTCATGGATTCAGTCAGTTTTAGATGAGACACAGCAGCAACAATGAGCTTCAACAAATCAAATATTTCAACAGACTCAGACAACATTATGGTTCAGTGCTATCTATCCTTTCTGTGAAAGTAAACATTGTGACCACAATCAAATAAGACTTATACAAGTGACAAGAGACACTAAACTTGAGGACTACAGTGGATGTTGGTGTCGAGTCTTGGTTTTCTTTTGATTTCATCTTTTTTGGTGACATGTCTTTTAGCTTTTCCGGGATGTCTCTGACTAGAGATTCTATCTCCAAGATGTCTTTGACTAGAAAGGTGAGGATGGGGTATCGTCACCTATTTGCATTTCCTATCTGTGGATTGTCCCTTAGTAATGCGATGACTTGTCCAAGGATATGAGGACACTGCGAGTCTAGTGTGAATTGGGGCATTCCTTGTTTGTGACTATCTTATCTCCATGCAAACAGGTACAATGACTTTCTAGGTCAAACAAATGCCTCGATTGTCATAACCTACTTGTCATAATAAAGCTCAATGATGATAATGCACAAGAAGCTCTTTCACTTTCATATCTTCTGTCTTCCATCCCCCTTTCTTGATTGAATTCCATCATCCTTCTCGAGTCCGCGTAGCCTGCTATCACATGACTGAGTATAATGACACACCAAAAACATTTGCATTTCATGTAGCTGCACCCGCATTACCACATATAAGCATTTCATACATACATATAGATATCACAACTGCATCACATCCTGCACACAACACCTGTTACCACAATTTACATTTGCATTATTATATTCATTTACATTACATACATTCACATTTGCATCATGCATACACATATAAAACATAAAAGAACAAAAAAAATATATTGCATTACACCATGTACATATTTGCATCACATAAGAACATCTCATCACATAGGTACACATGCATATAGCTGCCGCAAAAATGAATCATCTCATATATATAATCAAAAGTGTCATGATACAATGATGTCAAAAAATCATATGGCTACAAAATCACCCGCAGTTGTCTACAATACAAAAATGGTACAATACTGATACATAGGGAGTCCTCTAAGGCTATGACGAACTCCCTCCCTCGGAGCCGCCTGGCCTCGACGGAATCTGAGCCCTCGAAGGACCCACCCCAGGATCATCCCTCCTGTCCCCTCTATCTGGTGGTGGTGGAGGACCCATAACCCCACCACTCGATGCCTGTCTCCTCCGGCTCCCTCCCGTAGCTGTTGCTGTATGCGATGGTCTATGGAAGCTCCTTGCCTGCTGATCTACTGGCACTGCACCATAATAAAGGTCCCTCCAGTAGGCAATCTCCTCTCCTGCCCGCAGGACATATGCATAGCCTGCCCCTGTGTCCTCCACCGCCTGCCTCCCTGCCCTCAGCGCTGTCTCAGCCTCTGTGTAGCGCTGAATCGCTTGATCTCTCTCCCGCTCAGTATCCCTGAGCCTCATCCTGAGTCGGTCTCTCTCCCTCTCCATATCCTGTATCTCATCTGCTTGGCCCTGACAGATCTCCCTGAGTTCAATCAGCTCATCCTTCTCTAGATCCCTACCCTCTGCCTCTGCCTGTGGCTCTACCTCAGTGGGTACCTGTCTCTGTCCCTGCTCCTGTGTTGCTAGCACCTGTCCCTGTACCTGTCCCTGTCTCTGTCCCTGTACTCTGGGACCCTATGCTGCCGATACCTGTAGGGGCAATCCACCGCGACCCCTCACCACCTGAGCCTGTCCCTCCTGTCCACCCTCTCTCCGAGGTGCAACTCTCCTCTCCCCAACTACCCCCCTCTGCCTCCGTCAGCCTCTGCCCCAATCACCCCCACCATCATCATCATCATCTCCTCCTCCATCTCCATCCAGTAGCTCTTCTGGATCTGTCAATCGGTGGAATGGATGCGCTGCCCAATATGCTGCATACTCTGCATCCATCCCGGTGTCCTCGATCTCTGGCCACATATCCTAGGGTACAGGCACCATCTCTACCAGCTGTGTCAGCGCCTGATCATATGACAAAAAAGGCCCAAACTGCGCCTGATCCCTAACTGTACGGGCATACATACCCGAGCCTCGTGGCATCCTCTGGATCCTGCCATACTGCCTGCATACCCTGTCCACCAGATGTCTCTCTAATATATAGGGCGTCCGCCCAATCAAGTACCTGCTCCGGAAGGTGTAGGATAGCTCCACTGCATCATCCTCCCACTCCTCGCATCCTAGATACGGTCTCCAGATGACTACATCAATGTCATCTATCACTCACCGCCAATGCTCTAACCTGCCAATCCGTGGCTGCGAGGTGATCATGTCATATAAATGAACAAAGCTGCGTCCATGACCTCTACCCCTAAAGTGTATTGGTCAGGTAATCGGTAGATGCTCATAAGCCCAAACCTGCAGTAGGGTCACCCCGCAACCCAATCCAACTGACCCATGGTATACAAACTAGTGAAGCTCATAATATAAGTGGGCCAACACACATGGTCCCCAAGCATATCTGGTGTGTTGCATCACCAGTGTCTCGAGTGCTCCGCCCCAGCCCACTGCCAATCCCCATGTCGCCCTATCTGGACACAAGAACCCACTGATAGCTCCTCCGATCATAGCTGGCAATGCTAACCCTGTGGCTGTCATGGTGTCCCATGCCACATGACCAGCCCTCATCTCTAGGCCGGGATCTTGAAACACCCATCTCAATACCTCCCTGTCTCCATCACGATCATATGGAATCAAATCTCCATCAATCGATATATGCAGAATCCTGTAGACATCCTCAAGGGTGACTGTCATCTCACCCATCGGCAAATGGAAAGTGCATGTCTCAGAATGCCATCTCTCGGCAAGTGCAGTCAACAGTCCCATGTTTGCCCGAAACTCAGGCACATATAGCACATGTCTCAAGCCCATCTCCTCGATGGCATCTCACTCCTCAGCTGTCAGCTCAGGTGGCAATCTCTGAGTCGACGGGAATCTCTCCCGTGACTCCAACATAGGCAAGTACTCCTACAGTCAAGCAAATCAATCATGTCAGTCATGGTGGCATTCACTGTTCATCACAAAATGCTACTTTTTATCTAAATGCATATGGTTATCTATCCTAGTGACACTCATTGTTCATCACAAAGTGTTGCTTCTATCCTAGTAGTACTCCCTATTCATCACAAAGTACTACGTGTGTGACACTCACTGTTCATCACAAAGTGTTACTCACATTTGCACTCCCTGTTCATCACAAAGTGCTGCTCATACTTTGGGTACTCCCTGTTCATCACAAAGTACTCTATCTTGGTGCTCACTGTTCATCACAAAGTGCCTTGATTTATCCTAGTCTTCCTAGAGGACCTGCTTGAGTGTATCCTCTCAGCAGCTTATCCAATCGACAGCGTATGTTCATCACAGAACTGCCGATTTGACCTAGAAGACACAACCTTGCATTTTCGGACATAAACGTGCTTTTAACTCACAAACGTGCCTATAGACTTCACAAGCGCGCCTAAACAACACAGACACACCTGTATGATATAAACGTGCCTATATTTTTCATAAACGCGACTTTGAAACACAAACGCCTCTGCATGACATAAACGCGCCCGCATTTGACATAGACGCGGTTCCAGACACAGACGTGCCTGGCACTGACACAGACGCGCTTGTCGGACATAGACGCGCCTGGCACTGACACAGACGCGGTTACACGATTTTAGAATTTTTTGTACCCTATTCCTAAGTGCATTTATTGCTCTAACTAGCATGCATTAATGACAAAAATAAATACGTCAAAGTACGAGGAGGTTTGGTGGTACTTACCAGCTCTCCTGCCTCTGCTGGCCTTTGAAATCGTCGAACGCGGTCGAATCTGTGCACGAAAGCCATCACTGCTAACTGCTGCTGCTCTTTTCTTGCTCTGCACTTTGATCTCGTGAAGGTGTAGATGACAATGAGGATGTCTTTTGCCCGTGGTCTATCTTATAGACTACCCCTAGCCCTCGCCTTCATTTTTCGAGTCAGTCTTCTTTATCCCGTGACTTTGTCACTTTATCCGGTCAATCCATTCTAGCCTTCCTTTCTTATCGAGAGATTGTCTGCAATCTTTTCAGACATTTTCATCCAATCTCTCGAGGGGGCATATCATTCCCATACTGGGGCAACTCTGTATCAGTTCATCTTATCTTCTTTGAAACAACGCGACAAGCAGCATTGTCTCAAAGAGGGGCAAAATGTAGACACCTAAAATTGTCATGTCTAATTAAATAAATATTTTATTTATTTAATTATCTAAGCCTAATTCTTCTATTAATTAAATAAATCCTTATTTATTTAATTAATTCATTTATCCTCTTCTAGCCTTATTTCTCATTTAAATAAATACATTTATTTATTTAAATTATCATTTTCCTAAATTAAATAAATATCCTATTTATTTAATTATCCTACTTCTTCTATTAATTAAATAAATCTTTATTTATTTAATTAATTCATTAGCCTTTTCTACCCATGACACATGTCATTCATCTCTTAATTCCTACACTACCTACCCCTTTCATTATTTTATTATTTCTTCTACCTACCCTCTAATCCTAGCCGACCTCCTTTTTACACCTCTCAATCTTATCCCTCCATTTCATATTGTGTCTTCTATTTAAGAAGATGCTTCCTTCATTATCAAACCCTAATGATCATTTTGACTACACTACGATCCTACTTGCAACCACATTCCGTTCTTTGTTGAGCTCTTGTGCATATAAAATCTGAGAGCAAATATATCAAGCAAGATCAATGGAGATAGGAAGAATGGAGATCAAAACCCTATTGGACATGTGATGGTATAATCTTTGTGATTTTGTTTTATTTACATTGTCTTAGGTAATCTTCATATGTTATGGTGGATCTTTGTTGTTGTTAGGCTAGGGTTTGGTGGTTGAATTCATTTAGCCTTTCGATATTGTTATTATTGTTATCCATTTTCAACATACATAGGTATTATCACCTTACCCATCACAGTGGGACCTGTTACTTTGCCTACTCCTATCCATGTTATGTCAGGAAATCTAACATACAACTTGTTATTAGGGAGACCTTGGATTCACAGTATGCAAGCTGTCCCCTCTACATTGCATAGACAAGTTAAATTTATTTATAATAATAAGACATATACCTTGATAGGTGATACTAATTTTCAAGCTTGTTTGCAAACATCTACTTCCAAAGGGAGTTCTTATAAGCCTTCCTCTTCTAGTGATGACTCGTTAAACAAGATACCTATGGATGAATCATCACCCTCTGATAATCAAAATTCTTTGGATGAGTCTGAAGTTCCTGAAGAAGATTCTTCTCAACTTGAATCTACACATGAAAAGGCTTTTGATCCTGAGAAGGTTCTCGCAGAAGACGATTGGGGATCTCTTGATTTCAATCCCACCTTTGTAGGTGAGTATAGGGTTCCTCCTAGAGAGCTTAAAGTTAAAAAGAAGGAAGAAACTAGAGATCAATCAGTCTTACCTAAACCTATGAGCAATAATTTTATGGCCGCTTCTCAAACTTATTCTCCTCACACCCCTAATTCTGAAGAATTTGATTCTGTCTTATGAAAAACCACCTTTTCTTTCTGAAATGGCTAATCGTTATGGTCATGGTTTTCATATTTTGGCTAAGAGTGGCTATAGTGGAAATGGCTGTGGCACAAATGAACAAGGAATTAAAGTTCCTTTAGAGCATAACATGCATGAATATTCATTTGGACTTGGATATAATCTTTCTAAGCCCACCAAAGCATCTAAAAAACCATCTCTCAATGTGAATGCTATATTTAGTGGTGATGATGATCTCACTTCAACTAAATCATCTTCTACTTCTATCAAATCTCATTCCCCCCATAAGGAAATCTTGGCAATGAACAAATCTCTTTATGACTCCCCTCAAATTTCTAAATCCACTTATGAATCTTTATCTCCTATTCATCATAAATTCCTTTTTTCTAGGGATAAGGCTCTAATAAATTACACTCATCTCTCTTCTAAGATTTCTCGTAACTTTCCTTCTTCAATTTTTATCATTTTATACATGTTTTTGATCTCACTTATAGTTGAGCATTCAGCATGTCATATTCAAATACCTCATTCAATCTATCATGTCTTTAAATAACATTAATGGCTATTATGTTGCTCATCATTATGTGACATTGGTAGCTCATTTACTGGGGGCTCATTGTCATTCAAGATGGTACAATTTCAAGTGCAATCATTTTTTTGAAGCAACATAATAGCCTAATTTTTCTATGTTATCTCTTGTTCCTATGGGGTAATAGTGTGGAAATATTGATCATCTTTGCTTTAGAATTCTCTTTTCCTAGATATGGGAGAAGATGTGTATTCTCTTTCTTATCCTACCCACTTCTTGTGAGGAGCATTTTAGATACACTAATGTCTTGCTTGCATGAACTCATGTGAGTATGTAGTACATTTTGTTTATGTCTAAATCTCTCCCTGGAAGATTGTGTAAGTCCTTCTCATTGTCCTTATCCTTGGGAGGCAATGATCTTTTCTTATTTTTATCTAAGGATCCACTTTTTCCTATTTCATGGATGGTGTGAACTTTATTACTTGATGTTATTCCTTGTATGCATTTGTTGTTGTTTGTTCAAGGATTCTCTCTTACAAGAGGTGTAAGTCCTTGACTACAACCTCTTTTGCACTTGGTAAAATACATCCATAATGAATTCACTCTCCCAATTGGGTTAAAAAAAGCGTCATCCTTCATTAAGAATCACTTTCACCTCGCAAAAGAAGGAAGTATTGCATTCTTATTCTCTTCTTTGTCTTATTCTAGAAGATGTTATATTTGTCTAAGACAATTCCTCTCAGGGATAGGTGTCTTTTGTACAAAGATCTCTTCTCCTCTAAGGATCTCCTTTACACATACTACAAGATATCCCTTTTCAACTATCTTATCCTCGCTTAAAAAGTTCAAAACTCTCTTGCTTGGATCTATGACATTGTTGCATTTTTGGGGTATCTTATTTTGTGATGAAGGTAGGTATCCTTGTTCTACTTTTCTTATGACATAAACATTACACCTTTTGAGCAATGGGTCATTCTCGAAACCAGAGCACAGACTCTTAGAGAGAGATGTCTCCATTTTTCTTTTATGCAAGGTGATTATTCTCGAAACCAGAGCACAGACTCTTAGAACGAGATGTCATGCTTTTGTACTATACATATATAGGTTGTAGCATACTTGGGCATAGACTCCTATGAGGTGCTTCTAACCTCCCTTACACACACATGCACGGGGTTGAGTGGAACTAGCGGCATAAGGCTAGACTTTCTCACTCTCCTCCCTTACATGGATCACCTAGACAGACTCTAGGGGCTAGTTTTCCATGTCCTTTTTCCCATGGATCACCTAGACAAGATCTAGGGGTGAGAAGTCCATGTTTTCTCTCTCACTATTCTTCTCATGGATCACCAATGTGTGTATTCATGCTTTTTTCCTTTCTTTTCTTCTCTTTGCATTTTGTTTCCATTTACATCCGTCATCTTGTGTTAGAGGACTCTCAAATCCTCACACTCTTTTTTGTGTGGAATTGAGATTTAGTCCTCTTTCTTACCAAATGATTCTCCATTAGTTTTTGATCTCATATCAAATCTTCTTGTGAGCATTTGTCATCAATATTCTTTAACAATTCGAAGTGGTAAACATGATACCCTATTTCAACTCACTAAAATTAGCAAGCCAAAACAGGGGGGGCATATAGCTACCCTAGAATTTTCATCACCTTCCTTAGTAAGAATTAGGTGATTTTGTGATCTAACATGTGTTTTGTAGGGTGCGGTTCCTAACTGTGTACTGTAGATACCGCTGGGGGCTTCGTTCGACAGACTTATGGATATATCCTTTTTCAAATAATGTTTACTTTTCTGTACTTTAGCTTGCATATGCACGTAGTGTTCATATGACCGCTAAAGTGGGGGCTAAATGTAGCGTCATAAATTGTACACACTTGCTAAATTGGTACAATTTCACACCTAGTTTAGCACCTGCCTTGGCACATTTTGCATTTTGCATTGCATTTCCCCTTTAGCACTTAATTAATTAATTAGGTCTAAGGTTCTATTTTATCATCTCCCATATCATAAAGTTGGGCCCTTTTCATTAAAGTGTGCCCCTTTCATTTTATTCTTCCAATACATCATTTAATCTAAAAGTCTAATTAGATCCTATTTTGAACTTTAAGGCCTGATTTCGGGGGTCAAAACATCTTGAAATCAGTTGTAACTTCGGGATTTTCTCTAAAATCATCATATCCAACGACCCTAAAAATTTGGTGAAAAGTTGTCGGGACCATGGCGCCCGGAGAGGACCATGGTGCCCGGAGTGCACACGGTCCCGGACATTTTTCTCGAAATTTTAGGAGCACGATCCAATCATAAAATAAAGCTTAACCCCAAGAAATTGGTTGGAGATTCAATCTCTAAGTCGGCCTAAAGTTGAAATTAAGACCTAGGGTTTCATATATAAGAGCTCTCTTTCTTCATTTGAAAAGATCCGGATTTTTGGTTTTAGGGGCCTTCTATGTAGCAAAAGAGCGGATCTTTGAAGACTTCAACAACATTCAACATCCATCTATCAAGCATTCATCAATTTCATTCATCCATTTAGGGCCTTGAAGACATTGAAGTGCAATAGGGGATCACCGACTGAAGATTGGCTTGTACCCCTCCCTTGGGGTTGGGTATGATTTCATGTTGTTTTCATGTCTTTGCATAAGCCTCATTATATCATTTGTATTCATGCTTTAGATCACTTTGCATCTTGATTTGGAGCATTTACATTATCATTTACAAGCAATTAGGGTTTACTTTCTAGGTTGCTCTAGTTTGCTTACTTTCATTTTAGGATCTTGCACACACACAAGGTCTGCACACACAACTTTTACTATACAACTTGGCTATTCATGGAGGTGGAAATCACCAAAGTGGGGGTTTGACTAAGGAAAAACCCTATATAGCCACCTACAACCCCTTTTCAGATATAAGTGCAGATTTCCAAATTCGAAGGACGCCACAAGTTGCAGATCCGACGGAAGAAGACCAAGACAGAACTTCACACCAAATTCCAACCCAAAAAGCTAGGACAGGGGCGTGGGGCACCTTGGTCCCTGGGACAGGGGCACTGGGCGCCCTAGTCCCTGTCCATTGTAGTGAATTTTAGTAGTTTCAGAGGTAGCAGCTTCAGTATTTCAGGCTTCCGGCTTCAACAGCTTCAACGGTAGATCTTGCAGAATCAAATCCATTCAAGGTACACATTTAAATTTCTCCTCTTATCCTTACAATTGTTCATCATTAAATCTCAATTCTACAATCTTGTGCTCAAAGTTACTAGTTCATACTTACACTTTAGGGTTAATAGTTGAACTTGCATTATTCTATCTATCATTTGCAACAAAGGAATAGAAATCCTAATAGGTAGCCCGTGGCTCTCTCTTCCAGAAAAAGAAGTAGCCAATTGTGTGATACCTCTAGGCTCTTTCGTATTCCACATGTGTGTGATTGAAAGTGAGATTAGGGCATGTTTGCTTAGTGTCACTTTTTCCCCTACACAATACCCTGGCAGGTGGGGCACATATGCTGAATGGGTTGGCTCGTGCCAAATGATGCATGAGGTGCTGCTGATGAAGGAGGTGCAGCTGATGAAGGAGGTGCTGGTGATGAAGGAGGTGTTGCTGATGAAGGAGGTGCTGGTACATCCTTTGCTCTGACCAACTGTGTACCATGCTGAACAATGACATCAGTCAATAATGCAGCTACCTGAAGAGTCTGCAATTCCATAGACTCCTTCAAGGATATAGGGACAATGACATGAACCATGGGTTTAGGAGCTGTACGCCTTATATGTTATGAATCTACCACCCTATGGGCCCCAGGTCTATCCTGCGTAGAGCCTCTCCCTCTACCCTAAAATTTTTGGATGTCAAAGTAATTCAGCTTCTCACTGAGGATAAACTCACAATACAACTTTCTTAAAAAATATAGAGGCACCTTTCAATTATTACAAGGTGGTTGGTCAAAGACCATATACCACCTATCCCAAAAAGCATCTTTCAACCTAGCATGAACACACCAATGTATAGGCAACTGAGTCATATTTAGTTCTAGGTTGTTACTAGTAACAGGATCGGTGAAAAGAGCACATATGTCAGCTTTAACTATGCCCTTTTTCTTCACTTGATCATATGACAATCCATCTGCATAAAATGTTCGACATCCATCACTCCATGAACCCCATTTTGTAACCTCCCTAAATACCTCATTTGCACTATTAGCCATTGTTTCTAGTGTTCTGGCAAGGGTTGAGTGGTGCTCAAGCCTAAAGGTCCTCAACCTATTCACCAATATAGAAATTTGGGCACTATTTTGTGTAAGGCGATTGATGAGATCCTCTTTTGTGGCATCTACATGATCTAATGGAGGACGTGGAGGGTTTCGGGGTGGTGGTGGTTGTTGAGGAGCAGCATTTTCAGGATTTTGAGGATTTTCTTGTTGCTCTTGTGCAATGTTAATAGGGTTTTCTTGTGTTGCTTGTGCAGGAGGAGGTCTTTGTTGTCTATTTTGTTTTGGGGGATTGCTTGAAGAATATGACAATAAATTAATAAAAACAAAACTTAAATCAATTAAAAAACCCTAATTTAATTAAAATGCAAAGAAAAATAATCAAACAAATCAAATCTTACCTGTTTGATGAGGTGCCATTGTTGAAAATTGCTTTCGATGATTGGAAAATAAAAAATAGTTGCAAACCCGTGTGGGTTCGATGCTTTTTTGGCTTCTCCTTGCTGTTGTTCCACAGGTTTTGGTGTTGAAAATAGCCAAAACCTGTGGCCTACACAAAAGAAATATGTTTCTCCAAACTCGTACAAAAAATTTAAATTTTTTTATTTAAAAAAAAATGTTCCTCAAAACCTGTACGGGTTTTGAGGAACTTTTGGTTTTTTTAATTTTTTTTTCTCTAGGTTTGGTGTTACAAGGCCTATCACATTTTTGAAATTTTAGAACCTGCATGGGTTATGAAAAATTTTGTTTTTTTTTGGCATGTGGCCACTTTTTTGTTCACCATCTTGGTGCACTTACCCAGTTTTTAATGTCTCAGTGGAAGAATGCTTGAATTCCTCTGGTATGTGAAGATTATGTGCCATAAGGGTATGTGTAGGATCATGGTGTGCCAGAATAGGCCCTTAAGTGGCAATGAAATTTTAGAAAATCAGAGTTATGCAGCTTGACATGAAAATTTGAATAAGTTGTGAACATAATTTTTAAAATATGTAAGAAGAGAATATATAGAAAATTGAATGTAGTTTCTAAGCTACTAGTTGTTTTTTGGAAAACAAAAATCCTATTTGATGAAAGTTTCAAGAAAAAGATAAGAAGTAGACGCATGTCTGACCACCCTAATCATAATTTTTTTTTATAAGATTTATAATATAAATATTAGACTCATGTTCGGATGTGACACATATGTTTTTATAATTTTTTATAAAGTAAAAAATTATTTATGAATTTTTTACTACAACTTTTCAGAAATTCAGAAACTCCTAGGTTTGACCACCTTACCTTGGTCAAAACCTTATGAAATTAATTTATTTTTAATTTTTACCTATATTATATGAAGCATAGGATGTGACGTATATTTTGGATTCAAAATTTTTTATACCGTTTAAAAGTTATGAGTGTTTTTCAACCAGTCTATCAATCGGGACTTTTATCAGAATTCAATTAGAAATACATAATAATTGCTTATTAAAGTTGAAATAAGACAAGCCTAATATTGTTGGAAATCTAAGAATGTCCTTGAAAAACCCTTTTCATTTTATTATATTTTGCTATAAAAAAGTCATCAGCCACCAATGTAAAGTTTGGAAAATCAAGGAATACTAAAAAACACGTTTTTTAGTTGACTTTCTAGCCTTGTCACTTTCAATCCAAATCCCAAAGCAAACCCAAGCCAAAATTTCAAATTTGTACATCAAAAATCAGATATCCAATAGAATCGTATATCCGGTACAATCAGATATCCGATTTTAATGAGTAAATTCAATAACTAAATTTGCACATAATTAATCTATTATTTATTAATATATAATATATTAATATATAAATAAATTAGTATATGATATTAGGGAGAGGGAGAGGGGGGAGTGGGGGAGAGAGAGAGAGAGAGAGAGAGGGGGGGAAGGGAGAGAGAGAGAGAGAGAGAGGGGGAAGGGAGAGAGAGAGAGAGAGAGAGAGAGAGGGGGAAGGGAGAGAGAGATAGAGAGATAGAGACATTAGGGGAGAGAGAAAGAGAGATGGGGAGGGGCAAGGGAGAGAGAGAGAGAGAGAGAGAGAGAGAGAGAGAGAGAGAGAGAGATGGGGAGGGGAAAGGGAGAGATAGATAGAGAGAGTCAGAGAGATTAGGGGAGAAGAAGAGAGAGAGAGGGGGGATATAGAGAGATTAGGGGAGAGAGAGAGAGGGGGGAGAGAGAGGGAGGGGGAAGGGAGAGAGAGAGATATAGAGAGGGAGGGGAAAGGGGTCATATTGTGTCCTAAGGGGTGATATTGTGTCCTATGATCCCTTAGGACACCATATGACCCCTTAGGTGTCAAAGTTTTGTAAGCAATATTGGCACTGCCTTTTATATTGTAATAATAGTTCATCTTGCCATCTTATGATACACTATGACCCCTTATGAAACCATATGCTATTGTTAGAGGTGATATGGTGTCCAAAGGGGTCATGGGATACCATATGACCCCTTATAACACTATAGTGTGTCATTATGGGTCTTATGGTGTCCTAAGGGGTCAAATTGTGTGCTACGACCCTTGAGGACACCATATGATCCCTTACGACACCAAATTATGTCGTTATGGGTCATATTATATCCTAATGGGTTATATTGTGTCATATGACCCATTTAAGACACCATATGATCCCTTAGAACACAATATGACCCTTTACGACTCTATAGGGAGTTGTTATGGGTCATATGACCCCTTATTACCCTTTATGACACCATATGGTTTCGTTAGGGGTCATATGGTGTCCTACAGGGTCATGGGATACCATATGACCCCTAAGGACAACATACAACCCCTTATCACACTATATTATGTCACTATGGATCCTATGGTGTCCTAAGGTGTCATATTCTATCTTGCGACCCCTTATGACACCATATGGCCCCTTACAACACCAAAGTGTGTCGTTATGGGTCATATTGTGTCATATGACCCCTTTAAGACACCAGATGACCCCTTCGGACATAATATGACCCTTTATGATGGGTCATATGACCCCTTATGACCCCTTATGACACCATATGGTGTCGTTAGGGGTCATATGGTGTCCTAATGGGTCATGGGATACCATAGGACCCCTAAGGACAACATATGCCCCTTACGACACCATATTGAGTTGTTATGGGTCCTATGGTGTCCTAAGGGGTCATATTGTCTCCTACAACCCCTTAGGACACCATATTACCCCTTAGAACACCAAATTGTGTCTTTATGGGTCATATTTTGTCATAAGGGTCATATTGTGTCATATTATATCCTAAGGGGTCATATTATGTCATATGACCCCTTTAAGACACCATATAACTCCTTAGGACACAATATGACCCTTTGCGACTCTATACGGTGTTGTTATGGGTCATATGACCCCTTATGACCACTTATGATACCATATGGTGTCGTTAGGGGTCATATGGTGTCCTAAGGGGTCATGGGATACCATATGACCCCTAAGGACAACATATGACTCCTTATCATATTGGGTCATTATGGATCCTATGGTATCCTATAGGCTCATATTGTGTCCTACGATCTCTTAGGATACCATATAACCCCTTACAATAACAAATTGTGTCATTATGGGTCATATTAATTCTTAAGGAGTAATATTGTGTCATATAACCCCTTTAAGACACCATATGACCCGTTAGGATCCAATATGACCCTTTACGACTCTATACAGTGTCATTATGGGTCATATGACCCCTTATGACCCTTTATGACACCATATGGTGTCATTAAGGGATCTATGGTGTCTTAAGGGGTCATATGATACCATATGACCCCTAAGGACAACATATGACCCCTTATGACACCATATTGGTTTGTTATGGGTCCTATGGTGTCCTAAGGGGTCATATTATATCGTACACCCCCTTATGACACCATATGACCCCTTACAACACTTTATTATGTCGTTATGGGTCATATATTTTGTCCTAAGGGGTCATATGACCTTTACGACTCTATACAGTGTCATTATGGGTCATATGACCCCTTACGACCCTTTATGACACCATATGGTGTCATTAAGGGATGTATGGTGTATTAAGGGGTCATGTGATACCATATGACCCCTAAGGACAACATATGACCCCTTATGACACCATATTGGTTTGTAATGGGTCCTATGGTGTCCTAAGGGGTCATATTATATCGTACACCCCCTTATGACACCATATGACCCCTTACAACACTTTATTATGTCGTTATGGGTCATATTGTGTCCTAAGGGGTCATATCATGTCATATGACCCCTTTAAGACACCATATGACCCCTTGGGACACAATATGAGCCTTTACAACTCTATATGGTGTCGTTATTGGTCATATCACCACTTATGACCCCTTGTGACACCATATATTGCCGTTAGGCATTGTATGGTGTCCTAATGGGTCATGGGATACCATATGACCCCTAAGGACAACATATGACCCCTTATGACACCATATTGGGTTGTTGTGGGTCTTATGGTGTCCTAAGGGGTCATATTATCTACTACGACCCCTTAGGACACCATATGATCCCTTACAACACTAAATTGCATCTTTATGGGGCATATTGTGTCATAAGGAGACATATTGTGTCATATGACCCCTTTAAGATAGCATATGACCCCTTAGGACACAATATGAGCCTTTACGACTCTATATGGTGGCGTTATGGGTCATATGACCCCAAATGACCCCTTATGACACCATATGGTGTTGTTAGGGGTCATATGGTATCCTAAGGGGTAATGGGATACCATATGACCCCTATGGACAACATATGACCCATTATGACACCATATTGGGTCGTTATGGGTCCTATGGTGTCCTAAGGGGTCATATTGTCTCCTACAACCCCTTAGGACTTCATATGACCCCTTACAACACCAAATTGTGTTGTTATGGGTCATATTGTGTCCTAAGGGGTCATATTGTGTCATATGACCCCTTTAAGACACCATATGACCCGTTAGGACACAATATGACCCATAACGACCCAATATGATGTCATAAGGGGTCATATGTTGTCCTTAGGGGTCATATGGTATCCCATGACCCCTTAGGACACCATACGACTCCTAATGACACCATATGGTGTCATATGACCCATAATGACATCGTATAGAGTCGTAAAGGGTCATATTGTGCCCTAAGGGGTCATATTGTGTGATGTGACCCCTTTAAGACACCATATGACCCCTCTCCCCTAATCTCTCTCTCTCCCTCTCCCCTAGTCTCTCTCTCTCTCCCTCTCCCCTAGTATGTCTCTCTCTCTCTCCCCCTTTCCCCTAATCTCTCTCTCTCCCTCTCCCCCCTCCCCCTTCTCTCCCCCTCTCTCCTAATATTTATCTCTATCCCCCTTTCCCCTAATCTAACTCTCCCTCTCCCCTAATCTCTCTCTCTGTCCCCTAATCCCTCTCTCTCTCTGTCCCCTAATCTCTCTCTCCCCTACCCCTCTCTCTCTCTCTCTCCTAATCTCTCTCTCCCCCTACCCCCTCACCCCTCTCTTCCCTAATATCTCTCTCTCTCCCTCCCCTAATCTCTCTCTCTAAAATATGAGTACTGAAATTAGATATTTGATTTCTTCAGATATCGGATTTCTACCATTGCCATTAATGTGGAAACAATTAAAAAAAAGGCAACGAGAATTATTTTTGGGACCCTAAATTTATGAATTAAAATTGGATATCCGATATAATCCAATATCTGATTATATTGGATAGCTAATTTTTATAAATAAAAAAGAGCCTTGTGGGTCATTTTGTGGATTCCATTGACCCACATTCTTCACATTCTGGTTTCTGTTGACAATCACAGGTTTTGAAACAGGTTGAGACAAATTTGTTCTTTTGAGAGATTCTTAAAGTCAAATCTTACATTGTCAATCATTTAGGAGCATCTTTGTGGAGGTAAATGGGGAGTAGTAGTCATCGGAAGTCTAAACACAAAAGAAAGCTTTCAAATCACCAAATTAAAGTGTATAGAGAAAGAGATAGAGAAGGTCATAGGAGGAGAAGACAAGGTATGCTAAATATTGTTAATGTTACTTCAAGTGAAGAGGAAATTGAATTTGAAAATGTTGAATAGGTTATTGAAAATGAAAATGTACATTTTGAAAGTGAAATGTTGAAAATTTTGAAAGTGATAATAAAAATTCTCAACATGACGTGATCACGACGAGCAGAATGAGAAATTGGCCACGCAACAACATTTGATTGAATGAGATTGACAATTTTTTTGCAAACTAAAAACAATGTTGCCCATATAAAATCATAGGGAATCTTGAAAAACTAAGAAAAGATTTTGTAGGGACCCTTTTCATGGCCCTGTAGGTTCAAATAGATCGTTTGCAAGTAGCACAAATTCTGAGTTAGGACTCGCCAAAGTTTGACAATTTTAGCACTTAGGGCACTCAAGGGACGACACCGGTAGGGTATGACCCCAAGCATTTGACCAAGTGAGGGGGGGGGGGGAAATGGGAGCATGCATAGGGTAATAATGCATAACTGGACATGTCGAAAATGATGGTTCATGATCATGACAAGTAGAATGAGAAATTGGCCATGTGACAACATTTGATTGATTCAGACTGGCGATTTTCTCCCCAACTGAAAAAATGTTGCCCTAATTAAATCATAGAGAAAATTGAAAAATCGAGATAGGATTTTGTAGGGACTCCTCTCATGGCCCCATAGGTTCAAATAGATTATTCGTAGGTGCCACGGATTTTGAGTTAGGGCTTGTCAAATTTTGATAATTTTTAGCACTTAGGGTGGTCAAGGGACGACGCCGGCAGGGTATGACTTCGAGCATTCGACTGAGTGGGGGGGGGGTGGGAATAGGAGAATTCATAGGGTAATAATGCCTAACTAGACATGTCAGAAACAACAGTTTGTGATCACAACAAGCAGAACGATAAATTGGCCATGCGAAAACATTTGATTGAATGTGACTGACGATTTTTTGGCCAACTGAAAAAATGCTACCTTAATAAAACCATAGGGAAAATTGAAAAACAAAGATAGGATTTTGTAGGGACCCCTCTCATGGCTCCGTAGGTTCAAACAGATCATTTGTAGGTGCCACAAATTCCGAGTTACGGTCCATCAAAGTTTGACAATTTTTAGCACCTACGGTGCTTAAGGGACGATGCCGATAGGGTATGACCATGAGCGTTTGACCAACTTTTTTTTTTTGGGGGGGGGGGAAGGGAGGAGCATGCATGGGGTAATAATTCCTAACTAGACATGTCGGAAATGATGGTTCATGATCAGGACGAGAAGAACGTGAAATTGGCCATGCGACAGTAGTTGATTGAATGAGACTAATGATTTTTTTGCCAACTGAAAAAATGTTGTGCTAATAAAACCGTAGCAAAAATTGAAAAACTGAGATAGGATTTTGTAGGGACCTCTCTCATGGCCCTATAGGTTCAAATGAATCATTAGCAGGTGCCATAGATTCCATGTTTGGGCCCGTCAAAGTTTGATAATTTTTAGCACTTAGGGTGCTGAAGGGAGGACATTGGTAGGGTATGACCCCGAGAATTTGACTGAGTGGGGGGGGGGGGGGGAAATAGGAGCATGCATAGGGTAATAATGCCTAACTATACATGTCAGAACTAATGGTTCATGATCACGATGAGCAAAACAAGAAATTGGCCATGCGACAAGATTTGATTGAATGAGACTGACGATTTTTTTGCCAACTAAAAAAATGATGCCCTAATAAAACCGTAGGGAAAATTGAAAACATGAGATAGGATTTTGTAGGGACCCCTCTCACGGCCCCATAGGTCCAAACAGATCATTTGCAGGTGCTATGGATTTTGAGTTAGGGCCTATCAAAGCTTGACAATTTTTAACACTTAGGGTGCTCAAGGGATGACACCGGTAGGGTATGTCCCCAAGCATTCCACTGAGTGGAAGGTGGAGGAAATAGGAGCATGCATAGGGTAATAATTCCTAACTAGACATGTTGGAACCAATGGTTCATGATCACGACGAGAAGAATGAGAAATTGGCCATGCAACAAGATTTGATTGAATGAGACTAACAATATTTTTGCCAATTGAAAAAATGTTGCCATAATAAAACCATAGGGAAACTTGAAAAAAAGAGATAGGGTTTTTTAGGGACCTCTCTCATTTCCTCATAGGTTTAAAAGGATCATTTGCAGGTGCCACAAATTATGAGTTAGGGTCCGTCAAAGTTTGACAATTTTTAGCACTTAGGGTGCTCAAGGGACGACCCCGATAGGGTATGACCCCGGGTGTTCGATCGAGTGGGGGGGGGGGGAATAGGAGCATGAATAGGGTAATAATGGCTAACTAGACAGGTTGGAATAGATGGTTCATGATCACAAAGAGCAGAACAAGAAATTGGTCATGTGACAACATTTGATTAAATGAGACTAACGACTTTTTTGCCAACTGAAAAATTATGCCCTAATAAAAACGTAGGGAAACTTTAAAATTGAGAGAGGATTTTGGAGTGACCCCTCTCATGGCTCTCTAGGTTCAAACACATCATTCATAGGTGCCACGAATTCCAAGTTAGGCCTTGTCAAAGTTTGACAATTTTTAGCACTTAGGGTGCTCAAGGGATGGCGCCAGTAGAGTATGACCCTAAGCGTTCGATTGAGTGGGGGGGAAAAATAGGAGCATTAATAGGGTAATTATGCCTAACTATACATGTTGGAATTGATGGTTTGTGATCACTATGAGAAGAACGAGAAATTGACCATGCGACAACATTTGATTGAATGAGTCTGACGATTTTTTCACCATCTAAAAAAATGATGCCCTAATAAAACCGTAGGGAAAATTGAAAAAGAAAGATAGGATTTTGTAGGGACCCCTCTTGTGGCCTCGTAGGTTCAGACAGTTCATTTGTAGGTACCATGGATTCTGAGTTAGGGTCCATCAAAATTTGACAATTTTTAGCACTTAGGGTGCTCAAGGGATGACACCGGTAGGGTATGACCCCGAGCGTTCGACTGAGTGACAGGGAGGGATAGGATCATGCATAGGATAATAGTGAATTGTAGTGTATTTTTCATTAAATGAATTGTATTGGTCATGAATTGTATTGTTCATTAAATAAATTGCATTGTATTGTTCATTAAATGAATTGTATTGTTGATTATACAAACAACACTTACAATTAAATGAAATGAATTGTATTGTTCATTAAATAACCATTATTAACCATTTTTAATTATTGCATTGAAGATTAAAGTTTTCCATGATAACACCATGCACACATGAGCAACAATTTATATCAAATATCAACTTCTGTATATATATAAAAAATGTCAAATGATTACAAGTGTATGTCCATACACAAATATGGCATAAACACAACTCAAATAAAATTTATGTCTATATATGTGAATGTATGTCCATATATAAAATATACATGCCAACGAGACATGTAAGCATCCCAAAACTATCTATAACATCCTAAGCTACTGATAGATCATCAAAATCGATCCTCTTCACTGCAGTACTTGGCTCCGAAGGATCCTACACAAGAAAAAAAAAATCATGATTAAGCTTAGTTATATTATATAAATCACATTTGAAAAGTTAATAGAAAAATGAATTATAACTAAAATATTCTTGTTTACCTACTCTCCATGTTTTCTCTTCGGCTTTAGAGGACTCTTGATGTATGTCTTTGGTAGAGGAGGTATGTTTTCAATATTTCCATACGCAACTTACATATGTTCACAAACATGACATTGATAAAAGTTAGCATATAATTGTCACTGATAATAACAAATTATATCTACTAAACACAAAATAAAATAAACACACATGTACATGAGGTATCTCTTCTTCTTCTCCTTCTTCATCTCTAGGTATAGTGGGTGTAGTCAACAAGGATGTGAAGCCAAGAATGTTCTGTACATATACACAAAAAGTATGTGAAACTATCAATCTATTTCTAGACATGTATAGTAATTATAAATTATTTAAACCATTCATTCAATCATATTTGCATTCAATTACCTTTCCCTTGTCTCAAAATGCACTACTAGATCTTGAATCACACAACCCTGCACTCGCATTACTTGTGCCCTACAAGAGTAAAATATGATATACATGCAAGTTACTACATAATCTAATTAATACCAATATAAATGATGAGCATTTATGTACAATAAAATACAAATGACTAGGTGCAAAAATACATGTACCATAAAGCTATCAAGGCCAAATGAAATGGTCGACAAGGTGCCCTCCTGGATCTATGTCTACTCCTCCTCTACCATCAACTGTTAAATAGACCATGTAAATAAAAAATAGTACTTAATATTATCTAAATTATGAATATTCATTTAAAATATAGAATGAACTGTGAAAATACAAATCTTACCACTACATCATCAATGTATGATGAAGGTGCCTCCTCGCCTCTAGCATACAAGGACTCTCTAAGGTATCCCCGAGTCCCCATCATAACATCAGGTGCATCGTGTGTCTCATGCACCTTATAATATGCAGTGTGCGCAGGAGGATCAAGAGGTTGTCCAACTAGACCCAATCATAGGTGCCCACACATGACACAACTATGGGGCACACAAATGTGTGGAGCCGAGGAGGACCTGTTAGCTCCACCAGATGCACCACTACCATCAAAAGTAGGTTGAGATATTGCCCCAGCCTAAGAAACCAAAAGGTTACTAAAAGAGTGAATAGACGATATGGTCCGCGACACTGCCTCACAGATGATATCTGGATGTTGCATGGGAGGTGGGGGATCAATAGGAGGAGGGGGGACATATGGGCCCTGGACTACTCTAACTACCCTAGGTCTATTTTGGGGCATACCTAAACCCACACCCTCGAAAGGTTGGATGTAAAAGTAGTTCACATGTTTTCCTAAAATAAACTCAGCATAAATTTTTTTGATGAAGTAGAAGGGCACATCAAGATTGTTGTTGGGTGGTTTATCAAAAACCATCCACCAACAATCCCAATTTTTTTTCACAATACCATCATTTGTGCACCATTTAATAGAAATTTTTGGTTTTTTGGGGTCTACGGGTTGAGTAGTGCAAGGATTCACAAACAATGCGACGATAATAGCTTTGGGTATCTTGACATCCTTGATCTCCTTATAGGACAAGCCATCCACATATTGTTCCCTAATAGAATCTTGCCACAAAAGAGTGACATTGTGCTCCTCAGTGATGGTTTCTATACTCTTTATGATAGATGTGAGAGGATCAAACATTGGGTTCAGGCAAAGGATCCTACGATAGACATCAACAATCCCCCTCAATTGGTTTAAATGTTGTGCAATTAAATCCTAGATTTAGGGGGGGTTTAGCAAAAGAGGGTTTTGTGCAAGAGGGTTTGGTTGTTGTGGTTGTAGTTGATCAATGTTTTCACTGTTATCCCCCATTTTTAACCTAATTGAATGTGAACAATTGAATTTAGTTAACAAATTTGAACACTTTTGTATTTGATTTAAAAAACCTAGTTTTCATGAAAAAAACATATTTTGAATCAAAACACATATAAACATTAAAAAAATACAAAAAATTGAATGAAAATGATGAAAACAATAAAAATCCTACCTTTTATTAGATTTTTTTGCAAATTTGGGTAACAAAATCGGATATCGGATTTCATAGAAATCATGTAGCCTGTGGGTGAAAAATAACCCATGGTCTGTCACAGTCCACTTATATTATCTTAGAAAATCAGATATTCGATAAAATTCGATATCCAATTTTATCGGATATTGGATTTTAATAGTTAAATTATTTTAAAATAACATTATATTATATAATATAATAATATATTATATAATATAATATTATATGATATAATATAATATATTATTATATTATATATTATATAATATTATATTATATAATATAATAATGTAATATAATAATATATTCTATATTATATATTATATAATATAATAATGTAATATAATAATATATTATATATTACGTATTATATAATATATAATATAATAATATATTATTATTATTATTTTGATCGGTAATTGGCTGAAGCTTGAATAGCTTTTGACTGGAGCTATGAACCAGTGGGGACATAGTAGGGGACCCCATCCCCATTACATATCTTTGAATCATTATTATTATTCTGTTTGATTAGATTGACCCCAAGACCTTCCCCATCCTATGGAAGGTCAAGAGTCACAACTTAGAATTCCACTTTAGATGTCCCTATTGGGAATTGAACTTGGGTCTCCATAGTGAGAACCCAGTGTTTTAACCAGTTAAGCTCAACCCCTTGGACAATATAATAATATATTATTATAGATTATATAATTTATTTTTTAATTTAAAATTACCTATAAAAATCAGATATCTGATTTGCCTAGGTGTTTATCATGCCAAGGTGTACTGACACCTAGGCCAAGCAAAAAGTCAACATAAATTTTCGCATTTTTAGGTGAGTGGAAAAGGCTATTTTTTTATATTTCCACATTTTGCCCCCCCATGATCCTGCACTAACCCATAACTCTAGATATAATTATTATGTTTTGCGTATATTGCACTATCATGTTTTTAAGTCCTTTGTTGCTCATATGGTAGAGTTGGTAATTTTTATTTCTAACAATGAGGTTGTCTATTAGAATTGGTCTTGAGGATGCTTGGTGGCTTCCAGATATGTGGATTCAAGTGTTGCAGTTTGGAGGACATGTTTATTTGGTTCGTGAAGTGTTATATTTCAATTTTATAGTGATGGTTTGATTGGCATATGAAGTTATGATGTTTTGAGTTTAGTCAGTGTTGGTTCATCTAGTTTTCGATTGACTATGGTGGTGTATCCTATTTGGATTATATTCTTTTGGTTTGATTTTTCTTTGGAGAATGATTTTGGTTAGTGTTTTGGGTCTCAACATGGCATGTGGAGATTTACTTTGTGTAAAATTTGCATTAAAGGATAGTTTTTGGCCAATTGGTTAACATGATTTAATGTTTATCTACACATTTAATTTGATGTTGACTTTAGAGGATATGCTAGCATGTGTTGTTTGTTGATATTGACAAATAAATGTGTTCTATTGTATTTGTCTCCTCTGTATCTCCTAGAGTGGACCGAAATGGATATTTGAGGTTAGAGTGGCCAAATTTATGTAACAATGTACATTCCATCTTTGACTAACTTAGTGAAGGGTTTTAATGATTAATTTTTATATATAAAGGAGTGTGGATATGTGAGTGCAAGTATGGGATGTGTGTGAACTAAAAAGCAATGAGTGTAAATGAATTGCAAGTAGATTTGATGTTGGAGATGTGTGAAAGTTAGTTCAAAAGACCTTTGAGGATGATCTTATCTGTGTGACAATGCTTAGAGATAATGTTTGAAGTCAGATATGTTTTCCATGATATTGGTCAGTTGACATTGTGGTTCAAGGACACTTTCATGATCACGAGTTGGAAGCTCTATGTATCTTGTCCTGAGGCCGTGTGTCTCAGTCCTACAAGTTATTTATATCTTTCCCTAAGGTTGTGCAGTTTATTTATTGAAGTACGTTTAGGAGCAATAGGTTTTAGAGGCAACATTGTAATAAATTATATTCATATTGTGAATGTGATTCTCACCTAGTTTTTTGCTACTTAGGTTCCATCTTGTAAATCATATATTCATGTGTTTATTGTACATTTTGCTTTCATAATTTAATATTTTGTAATTATATAGGTGTACTTTAAAGTTTAAAGATATAAAATAAACTATTTTAAGGTCCAAATTGATTCACCCCCCACCTTCTTTGTCTTGTGCTCTGTTAAACAATTAGCATATATAGAAAATATTAGATGAGATATGGATCCACAGATGCAGATATAAAACAAGGTTGTGGAGAGGAACTTGTGATTGAAGCAAGGATAGGGACAAAAAAGACCCAGAGGGGTTGGGTAGCATGGTCCTCTATGGGTCTCCCGTTCCTCTCTAGGTATCTAGGTTTTCTTTGGGTGTCCTTGTCCACTATAGGCATCTCGGTCCTCCACTTTTCACTCCTATGAAAGCCACATTTGTTGACCTTCATCTCATCTACCAAATTATTCATTTATAGCTTGAAGATAAATTACTTACGCACAAAAAAAGAAAATTGTGATTTGGATAGGGGTTTGCCTAAGTCAAACCTAGGGTTTTTAGTTAATCCTAATTGAGTTAAAATATGACTGTAACCAAAAGTGTGCCTTTTGGGAGAAAATATTAGATTTAGAATTGAAATGATTGATTGAATTGATTATACCTTCAGTAAGTGGTGCAATTCTCTTAGGATAAGTCCTCCATATGTTGATGCAATAATGTGATAAATAACATAAAATCCATCATGAAATTGTAATCAAAATATAATTGAAGATGCTTTGATGTAGTTTTCTACATGTTGAATCAAATACTCTTGAGGAAGAATAATTTATCTACGATTGGAATGCAATAATGAGATAATGTTGTGATCATGAAATAAAATGAGAGAGATGCATTATATAAGGATTTCATAATAAAAACACCTTTAGGACAACTTAGAATTATTATTTTTTTGCACAAAGATAGATTTGAATATGATAGAATTGTCTTACTATCTTCTTGTAATTTAGGGAAAAAAACATTAGATGGGCATCCCGATCTTGACAATTTCAGCCTCCTTTTTTAGAGATGTGAGATAATAGGTTTGCAATCTTGAATATAAGATTGTATGCAAATATATAATGTTTAAATAGGGGAAATATGTCTTGATAATTGAAATCGGGTAGGATGTATAATAAATTTGGATAATAAAAGATAAATGAAACACCTAGAACAAAGGGACCAAATAATAAAGTGTTGATGTATTAAAGTAGAATAAGACCCATTAAATATTAATTTAAATAAATAAAGGTTTGATAATGCATAGAGGAATGGGAAATAATAAAATTAGTGCTAGGAGAGTGTGGAATTAGACACCCTAATAAAAGGTGTACAATTTACGATGCTAAAATCATTAAAGAACCTGATGGACCATTGTATATTACTACAAGTATTAATAATAAGCTTTCACATGGAGTACACAATGATCTAATATGTATGATAAATTTTATCATGGAAGAACATCTCTTTACATAATAGTTTACTCAAGATACCTATGATAAATCTTATGTTATAATTAAGTTACACGATGGTTTATGTTGTCCGACTATAGGTTCCATTGTCCTTCTAATATGAAAGTTGTAATTAAGTGCTCAAATGTTACCTTTACCATTATCGCAACCTTAGACCAATTTTGTGTAAAGTTGAGACAACATTGGATCAATTCTATGAAAGATATCCCTTCTACCCTTTATAAGTGTTGCAAATGTGTTGTTGATGAGTTTGATTGGTTCTCATTGATGTCAACATAATGGTTGTGATTAGTGTCAACATGTTTTCTTGGTGTTGATGATTCATAAGATGTGTCCCCGAAAGCTTTGGCGCTCCAAAAGATGTGTTTTAGTATGGATTAGTTGAGTTGATGGTGATTTGGATACTTCTATTTATTGAATGTGGTGTTGATGAATTGAATTCATGTATATTTTAGTTCCGTCCTTATTTTTGTTGCTTTAGGTAGTGTTTTTTGGGTCCGGATTAAGTTTGGAATTTGAGGATGTGTAGCGGTATTGGTATAGCATGCAAGTCATGATTTGGGTATGGAATTTGTAATTGATATAATGTGTTGATCTAACCATTGATGTATGTTGCGGTATGGTCTACTTCTCATTCCTTCCCAACACTAGAATATTTAGTGTTGACCTAATTTAGATCTCTGTCTTGTCCGACTTAGACGATTATGTTTCCCATAAGATAGTATATATATATGAGGATCATTTGATTGTGTTAGCATGGAAAAAGTGTGGCATTGTTATTGAGATATGTGAGATTGAAAAGGAAGGATCTGATTATTGATAATGTGCGAAGTGTGTTGGTATTGAGGCATTGAAAGTAGTCCAGTTTTGTAGTATGTGTTACAGTGGTGGATTACCTTTCTTTCTTTCTTTCTTTCTCTGTTTCCTTCTTTCTTTTACAGTGAACCCTTTTCAAGGAAGTGAGCCCTCCTACAATGAAAATTGTGGTAGTGATCTAGACTTTGTAAAAATCATGTTAACCGGTGTCACATTAATCAGTATTTTATATTGAGAACTAACATTCTCCAGGGTTTTTTCCTTATTGGGCTTTCCACATCATATCGAGTGTTGATTGTTTGATGTGTTGTGTGTATATGTTTTCATGTTATATCTATCTTAATTAAGTCTATTGGATACTCCAAATGAGTGAAAGCATTGAAGAAATTATTTAAGATGTCAAATGATTCACCCCCTCTCTTAGTTCCCTGGATATTCAACAATTGGTATATGAGCTTTGGTTCCTTGGAGAAGAGCTTAACCGCTTTAGGTAGATCCTGATTTGATGGCACACAAACTGACTATTCCTATCTTTTGACTATAGTTTCTGGAAAGTGAATATGAGAGGCTACCTTATCTCTTTAGGATACAACACTTGGGAAGTAGTGGAAACTAAGTATGTTCAACTAGAAAATGGTCTTTCCACTCCAAATGAAATCCAAGCTTATGAAGAGAATGAAAAGGTAAGGTAGCTATCTTTAGTGCTTTATCAAAAAATGAATTGACAAAGGTTATTTCATTGAATACTTCTTATGAGATTTGATGAAATTTGAGAGATATCTATGAAGGAAATGACATAGTTAAATTATCAAAGAAGCTAACAACTAAGCGCAGATATGGGAATTTGAAAATGGAAGAAGGAGAAGACATAAAAATTTTCTTTCAAAATGTTGATAATGTGGTAAATGAAATTAGAGAACTTGGTGGCACCTTGACAGATGAAGACATAATTGAGAAAATTCTAATGTCCCTACTGGAAAGCTACAGTGACAAGATCTTTTCTATTGCATAGAAACCTATGATTTGAAGAAGTTTACTAGAGAGCACCTGTATGGTACTCTATTAGCATTTGAGATAAGGAAGTTTTGAAAAGAAAAAGCTAAGACTAAATCTACCTTTAAAGCCTTTGAGGAAGATCCAAAAGATGAAAGTTCAAATGAGATGGAAGGAAACTTTGTAAGGAAATTGAAGAAAGGCACCAACAAATACAAAGGTATGTTACCTCTTAAATTCTTTATATGTGGAAATATTGGTCATATTGGTACTAGGTGTGTGGAAAAAGGTTCAAGACAAAAGTTTGGAGATAGTAAAGGGAAGTTTAATAAAAGAGTCTATTATGTCAAAGATGCTGCTGGTATTTTAGATGACAAATGAAATTAATATGGGGATGGTGATTTTTTATTTTTGGTAGAAAAGGATGTACCTAAATTGATATTCATAAGACTGTTGCTACTATTTTACAGGTTAGAAAATAGAGAAATGAATGACTGATTGATAGTGGATGTTGAAATCATATGACTGGTGATAAAAGTAAATTTATAAAACTTGAAAACTATGATGGAGGTTCTATTGGGTTCGAAGATGATTAGACAAAACCTATTGTGGGAATTTATTCTATTTCTTTTGATGGAAAACACAACACTGAAAATGTTTACTATGTGAAGGTCTTGCATCAAAATCTTTTGAGTGTTGGATAGATGTGCAAAAATGGTTACAATGTTGTTTTTCAGGATGATGGTTGTGAGATCCGAAAGGGATCTAGAATTGATATTGCAACATGGAAAATGATTGGTGGAAACATGTATCTGCTAGAAGGAGCTACAAATCATTGTTTGTTATCTTAGATCAATGATAGATATCTTTGGCATCATAGAATGTGTCATATCAATTTTGATCACTTGGTGAAGACTAGCTCATCAAGTGCAGTGATAGATTTGCCTAGGATGACCAAACTAGATAACAAAATTAACAAAGAATGACAAGTTGGAAAGCAGATGAAAGGAAAATATAGAGGAAAGGAACATTTGTCCATAAAATTGTTGGATTTAATGCACACAGACCTATGTGGTCCTACTAGAACAAGGAGTATACAAGGTGAGAAGTATTTCATGTTGTTGATTGATGATTATTCTAAAATGTCATGGGTTGTATTTTTGAGGGAGAAGATAGAAGCACTAGAAAAATTCAAGATATTCAAGGATAAAGTAGAAAATGAAGTTGATAGAAAGATTGTGTTTGAGGTTTGAAATAGGAGAATTTACCTTTGATGAGTTTAACAATTTTTGTGACAAACATGGTATTAGAACACAATTGTCTAGCCCTAGGACACCACAACAATATGGTGTAGTGGAAAGAATAAACTGAACTATTCAAGAGCCAACTAGAACAATGATTAAAGGAGCAGAACTCTCGAAAGTCTATTGGAGAGAAGCTATTCATACTGCAGTCTACACTCTTAACAAAATTTTATACCAGAAAAGATATGGAAGGAAATCATATGAGCTATGGCATGGTAGAGCTTTGACCATGAAATACTGCAAGGTATTTGGAAAGAAGTGCTACATCCAGAGAGATGAAGACAATATTGGAAATTTTGAAAGCAACGCAAATGAAGACATATTTCTAAGATATTCTACAAGGAGCAAGGCATATCGGTGTTACAATAAAAAGCAAAACAAAATTGTTGAAAGTGCAAATATAAAGGTAGATGAAGGCATTGCTAAAGAGGTTGATAAACTAGCAAGATATGAGTCTGATGAACTGGATGACAAAAAAAGGGAAAAGAAAAACAAAGAAGAAGAAAAGGCAACTTAGGAAGCTTCGACATCTATATCTAAAACCCCGAAATATGCTCAAAAGAATCATTCAACATATCAAATTATTGGAGATAAGAACAAAGGAATCATCACAAGAAGCAAAGTAGCTCAAGAACAAGTTCTATTATGTTTAATTTCAGAGATGGAACCAAAAATAGTAGAAGAAGCATATAATGATTTGAATTAGATAAAATAAATGAAAGAAGAGCTCGATCATATTGAGAAAAATCAGACATGGGAATTATTTCACAAACCGAAAGGTAAGAATGTGATTGGAACAAAATTGGTATTCTGGAACAAGCTATATGAAGATGGAAAGGTTGTGAGAAACAAAGCGAGGTTGGTTTGTAAAGGTTACACTCCAGTTGAAGGCATTGAATTTGAGGAGACTTATGTCCCAGTTACTCAGATGGAAGGAATCATGATGTTTCTTGCTTTTGCAGCTTTTAAGGATTTCAAGGTCTATCAGATGGATGTGAAATCAACATTTTTGAATGGATATTTGAAAGAATAAGTTTACATTGAACAACTAGAAATATTTAAGTTGAAAGATGATCCAAACATTGTTTACAGATGGAAGAAAGCCCTGTATGGATTGAAACAATCTCCTAGAGCTTGGTATGGAAGGCTAGATAAGTATTTGATAGATCGGAGATTTCAAAAGGAATCGGCTAACATTAATTTATACTTCAAAACTGATTCAGTTAAAATCTTAATTGTTATATTTTATTCTGATGATATAATATTTGGAAGGAATGAAGGAATGTGCAGAAAATTTGCTAATGAGATGCAAAAAGAATTCGAGATGTCCATGATTGGTGAGTTAAATTTCTTTCCCAGTTTGCAAGTAAATTAGAATGATAAAGGAATTTTCATTTCTTAGTATAAGTACATTAAAAGGAATTGTTGAAAAAGTTTGGGTTGTAGAACTCCAAACCGATATGTACACCTATGACCATTGGATGCAATTTGACAAAAAATGATAAGCCCCATATAGTAGATGCAAATTTGTATAGATCAATGACTGGAGGATTGTTATATTTGACTATTGCTAGACCACATATCATGTATACAGTTTGTTTGGTGGTCGACTAGATTTCAGCAAGAACCAAAGGAATCACATCTTGTGGTAGTAAAAAGAATTTTTAGATATCTAAAATGAACAATCAATTTGGTTTGTGGTATCCTAGAAATTTATATTTCACTCTGATAGATTATATTGATGCAGATTGGGCAGGAAGTGTTGATGACATGAAAAGTACAAGTGGTAGAGCATTCTTTCTTAGCTCCCGATTAGTTGCTTGGTCAAGTAAGATGTAGGCTTCCATCTCTTTATTTGTAGCTGAAGAAAAGTACATTGTAGCATCTTCATGTTGCATGCAAATTCTATGGATGAAGCAAACTTTGAAGGATATTCATGTAATATTTAATGAACCCATCTCTATTATGTGTGACAACACTAGTGTAATAAAAATTTCTAAGAATTTGGTACAACATTCCAGAAGAAATCATATATCCATTCAATACAACTTCTTGAAAGAAAAGGTGTTGGAAAATGAAGTAAATCTTGACTATGAACCCACAAAAGAGAAGATTGTAGATATCTTCACAAAGGCATTGTGTAAATATACTTTTGAGTATTTTCGATAGAAGATAGGGGTATTACCACTTTCTAGTTTGAACTGGCATACATATGGATGTGCATTGGTCCAGTGAACTACTTGTATATCATTATCTAGACTAATTCTTGGGTGCTTCCTCATAGGGAGAGCACGAGTGAGTTTCATAGGGAGAGTCATGCCCACATTTTCCATTGTTGTCAAAGGGGGAGATATGTAGAGTAGATTTAGAGATGTAGAGTAGATTCAGAGTTGTGCAGAGTTTTGTTGTTTATTGTTGATGGATGTTTCCATCAATGACAAAGGGGAAGATTGTTGTAAATATATTGTTGATGAATATGACTGGTTGTCATTAACTTGTCAACATGTGTTCTTGGTGTTGGTGATCCGAAAGATGTATCCCCGGGACCTTTGGCACTTTGGAAGATGTGGTTCAATATGGATTAGTTGAGTTGATGGTGATCCAGGTACTTCTATTTATTGGATATGGTGTTGATTGATTTAATTCATGTATATCTTTGTTCCATTCTTATTTTTGTTGCTTTGGGGTAGTTCTTTATGGGTAAAAACACAAAATTGCGTCACATTTCATGCCAACTTATCACCACAAGTGAGTTTAAGTAATTCTAAGTAGAAATTAATTTTATTCAAACATATGGTCTATAGAGATTCATTATAGCTACCATATATATGGGCCACAAATTTTCCAATTGGAATTGTCTACTAAATGTATAATTTATACCACTTTGGGTCTAATTACCCAAAAAATATATTTTTTCAAAAAACTCAATCTTTCAATGACTCCAACACTTATAAATATATTTTTTTGAAGTATAAATACCCTTTTATAGATCTATAAGAGAATTTTCCAAAATATATATCTTTTAATATTTTAATTATTTTTTTATATTTTATATTTAATCTTTATTGAAAGTAGGCCATCAGTACAAAAATATAAGGTTGATTATCTTGTAAAGGAAAAAAAAAAAATATTTAAAATTTTTGAAAAAATAAAAGCACTAGAGAAAAGAGTCTATGCCAAGATGATATAATTATTTTCTAATTTGGTTAAATAATTAAGAAAAAAGGGTGACACGACCAAATGGAAAGAGTTATATTTCAGTAAACACAACTTTTCAAATTTATTAAAAAAGATATACATTAAAAATAGAAAAATATATTTTTGCACTAAAGTTTCAAGTTATCAATATACAAAAAAAAATTGAAGAAAAAAAGGTAAAATTTACTATATAAAGTGTGATGCCTCATATAACTTCAATTTCAACATTTTATCAACAACTAAATTATAGTGCTTACTTTATAAGAAAGTATATTCAAATTATTTTTTTATTTTAAAAAAAAATTACAAACGTAAAATACACAAAAAAATATACATTTTATTAGTTTACATCAATTCAAAATTCAAAACATATATTTCACTTTCTATTGATTCAATTTAAAAATTTGAATAAACATTAGCCATTTCCTTTAAAAAGGTGTGAGATAGCTTTGTGTGTTTACCCTTTTGGGTCCAGATTAAGTATATAATTCAAGGATGTGTAGTGGCATTGGTGTAGCATATGAGTTATGATTTGGGTCTGGAATTTTTAATGGATGTAACATGTTAATCTAACCATGGATGTGTGTTGTGGTATGGTCTACTTCTCATTCCTTCCCACCACCAGAATGTTTAGTGTTGACCTATTTTAGATCTCTATCTTAGTCTACTTAGAAGATCATGTTTCTCGGAAGATTGTATATATATGAGGATGATTTGATTGTGTTAGCATGGAAAAAGTGTGGTATTGTTGTTGAAGATATGTGAGATTGAAAAGGAAGGATCTATTTGCTGATAATGTATGAAGTGTTTTGGTGTTGAGGCACCAGAAGCAGTCTAGTTTTTCAGTGTGCGTTACAGTGGTGGATTACCTTTCTTTCTTTCTTTCTTCAATAGTGAACCTTTTTCTGGGCAATGAGCCACCCTTTTTTTAAATCACTTTAGTTGGTGTCACCTTAACTAGTATTTTATATTGGGAACTAACATTCTCTGTGGTTTTTTCCTTCTTGGATTTTCCACATCATATCTGGTGTTCATTGTGTGTATATGTTTTCATGTTATATATGTCTTAATTAAGTCTATTGGTTAATTTGAATGTGTGAAAGCATTGAAGAAATTATTTAAGTTGTCAATTGATTTACCCCCTTCTCAATTTCCTGAATATTTAACAATGTGTTTAAATTTCCCTCATAATGGGAAAGTCATAATACCAATCATAATCTTTATAAACCCTTAACCAATTGTGGAAAATTCACCCTTGATTAGTTTTGGCCTAAAAAATGTCAACCTTTGGAACCTCATCAAGCTATCCTTTTCCTATTGTACCAAAGCTATAAATCCAATAGCATATAAGCCTTAAGTAAACCTATTGTTTCTTCATCTATGTATATGGATATTCCACCTCTGCATCTTGGACTTGGAATTCTTCCTACTTTTATTTCTCCTCTACACGATATGGTTCCACCTCTCAAATCCTATAAAGGACAAAGGTAAAAGTGCCCTACATATTGTATCTCTCAAAATAGTGTCATTATTTTAATTCCTCCTTTCATAAAGGAAGAAAAGAAACCAATGTTGAGTGATCCTCAATCTTCATCCATGCAATCTTTGAGTCAAGAAAAGAGAAATTATAGTGAAAGAGAACATCAATGAAGATATTTTGCCAAGGATCATAAGCATATTTCCCAAAGTTTTTTTTACCTAGGTAGTCAAATGTTAATTTAGTCCTATTTTCCCAACCTTCTCCCAATCCTAGGGAGGAGCTTTATCTTTATCAAACTTGTCAAAGATAAATCCTCTAGGAAGATTGTTTCTTCTTCTTCCTATCCTTCATGTATGAGATATTCTATTGTGATTAATTTGGATGATGATGTTGATAATAATGATGTGGATACTAATGATTCTAATGATATGTATTAATGAGATTAATCATGAGATATCTTCAAGATTTTCAAAATCTTTAACTCTTGCTCCTAGTGACACATAGAGTGTTCATCATTAGATAATAGTCTATATTTTCCACTAATTATAGCTCCATGCACCATGCTAGCTACTTATCCTCTAGCATATTTTTCCATCATCTCTAAATGATGCTGAAAAATATTATGACGTGGATATTTTTCTAAACTAGCTCACTTGTGTTGTTAAATTTTTTGTTTGTTTTCTTGTATGTAATATGTTCCTCATAATATGATGTTTGACATGTTTTTCTTTTTCTTAAGCTCTCTTTGAATCACCCTTGTTACTCTTTTGGTACAAGACAATGAAGGGATGAAACCTATTGTGAAATTCCTTTATTTGTTACTCACTTCTTATATATGGTGTATATATATTGTGTCTTAAATGTAATCTTGTTGTAAATGTATTTTTGTGTTGTCTACTTGGGAACAATATAGAGTGTTGAGAACTTTTTGGTCTCTTCCATGTTGATCAAAAAAGACTTGGTGTTCATCTTATGTACTCTTTTTCTATTGTTCTTGTAGTTCAACTACCTTTGGGGGATGGGGTAAATTCATTACAATCATACTTGATATACATGGTTTATCTAATGCACATAATCACTCTGAATAGTCGATCCATTATGTGCTCTCTTTTTATGTCCCTTAACCATTGCTTTTTATTTTCCTATGTTTGGGGAATTTCAATGTTGCAATGTTCTTCTATTTTGGCTATATGTATGCTTCCTTAAATAAATTTCTCTCAATTAGGCATACACAATCAATTTAACATGGAGAAATATACTCCTCCATATGTTACACTTTCTTCACACATAACATGGTTTACTTTGTACACTTTGATCACACAAGATGATATGCATGGTGCAGACTGTAGCACCCATTTTGCAATCAATTTTTTCAGATTACTTTGCAATTGGAGGATTTATATTTTAGTATATGTATTTTTTATTAAGAAAAAAATGAGTTTTACAAGGACCTAAAACAACAAAGTTATAGGAAAAATGAAAATAAACATCCATAGTTCACTAAAACGGAAATAAATATAGACAAAATAGACAACAAACTGAACCAAAAGACAACAAAAAGCTAAAACCAAACAAACATTAACCTAAGGAATTTAAAGTCTCTAAAATCCCAGTTTCAATGATTTTCATCTCTTGAGCCACCTTCTTCAAGTCTTGGAACACCTGAATGGAAGGATTCACCTTTCTCTTAAGGTTGGCTCTAGTTCTCTTAGAGGGACAAAAATACCCTTTCTAGCCTTTTTCTCTATCAGCGTCTAGGTCCACGATCAAGGAACCCTATTGGGATTTATCTAAATTATCCACCAATGTACTCATAGTGGTTGTAGAGTTCTTCAAAACTTTATGGCTTTGCTTCATAATGGCATTCATTGTTGCCTTGATTTTACCAATTTCCCCTTCGAGCTGCATGGTCTTTTTCTCATTTTTCTTTTTCATTTTATCCATTAGTTCCATGATTCTTTGGAGATATTCTACCACTGACAACTTCTCTTCTTCAGTCCACACTGCCCCTTCAATATTTTGAGGTTGCCCTTTTTCTATCAATTCATCCAGTTTGCTAGACACCACCCTATTCTTTAATTTATGTCTTTTATTTCATGAAAAACTCATTTACAAACCCTAAAGAAATCCACAACATTTCTGGCAATTGCCAAAATATCATCTAGAAATTCCTAGTACGGTTTGAAGAACGATCTTCAGTTTTGAGGCCTTTGGGGAATCTAGGCCTATTCTCTCTATCAGTTGCAAGGTGAGAAGAGTGGGATCCTTCAGAGGGATTAGAGGTATCATAGGAGTCTTTTGACGAGTCCTTAGAGTAAGAAATTAGCTTATTCTTAGGAGGATCCTTCACCTTGTTATTAGCTTTAGAAAGTGTTTTCACAAAGAGATCTTTTTTACTTGAAGGTTTACTCAAAGGGGTTTTCTTAGGCACCTTCTTAGCAGGGGGAGTAATTTCCTCTTCCCAATCAGAATCCCAATCAGTATTACCCTCAGACAAACTATTTTTAGTATCATACCCTCCAAGGCCAAGGTTGAAATGGGGTTAGATGGAGCTGACATGTTAGCAAAGTTCTCATGAACAAGCTAAATGAGACCAACATGTAGGACAAGGTAATTCCTAGGGGTATTATGGTGTTCTTGAAGACAATGTTTCAGAGAGCACAACAAGTATTAGGGAAAATAAATCCTAACCTTGAGTTGGAAGTAGTTGAGGAGGATCAATTGGTAGCCATAGACTCTAGTAAATCTGTCGTCCATAGTAATGTATTCCATTAAAACCCTGAGCACCTCCCTCCAGAGATTCTTAATGGTACTGACCTCAAAATAGTTGTTCGAAACTTTAACAAGAGCTTCCCTTTCCTCATCAGGTTTTAGAAATTTGATAACCATTTTGTTAGATATATTTCCATCATGAAAGAAGTTCATACCCTTTGTAGAAAGGCCTGATACTTCCCCAATAATATTCTCATCTATCTTCACTTTTCTCCTAGAGAGAATAATTCCTTCCTCCTTCCAATTTTTGACAAAATACTTTAGAATATTAGGTTAGCACCATGAAGTTTCTCAATGAAAGGTCTCAATCCTCCTCTATCAATTTGCCTCCAAACCTTCTAGTTTTTCTTGTGCTTCTCACAATTTTTTGCTTCCACCCTCTGCCTGCTTCCCCCCATTTTTTCACAGACATCATTTTTTGCACTACCAGAGAAGATAAACTTAGCAAAAAGCCAACAAAAAAACCAAGGCACCGAAAAAACGTGCGACTCCTCACAACTTGTAAAGATAATTAAGGCACCACCAATGTATTGAATTATGAAACAATACCCTTCTATGATCCACTTAATCATTATTTGAAATGACAACTTTACCATGTGTGACACCATAGTCGATAAGGCTTTGAAATCCACTTCTTATTCATTATAGGTATGCCACATCCACCAACCAATAAGCTTGACCCCTTCATTGGTAAAATAATCAGCCACTGCATTAGCTTCACTAAGCGCATGGGAAATTCTAACATTTTCAAAGTTGGATAAAAGGGATTTGGCATCATTGATCCAACCTTTTATGGTCCATGATGGGGGGAAGTTTCCTAGAAGGCATTCGATAATGTTTTTTGAGTTCCCCTCAATTCATATATTTTTGATGTTGATTTTGCTAGAAAGATCAATGACCTGGAAAGCTCCTATGGCTACAACTATGTGATTATACTGAGAGCCCAAGGAGAGTGCCACAATCGAAACAAAGTTTCCATAGTGATCTCTTAACACTCCCCCACTCCTAGTCGACCGAGGATTACCCTTGGCCACCCCAAGTATTTGTGTTTGGTGCATGCTATATCACCTATTTTGTAGTTGAGTTTTGTCATATTGTTTACCAATATGAGTGTTTTCTTTGTAATCTCTCTTTTTTCTAACATGACTCATAGTAAAAAGCTTCTTACTAGACAACAAAGTCATGTTTCTCCTCTTTCTCTCACTTCTCATATGGCCCATGACAAGAAGCTTCTTACTATACCTAAAATCCACATCTTTTCTTCTTTCTTGCATGTTGCATGTTTTTTATCACTATTTTCTCATTTTATCTTAATTTTTTAGACTAATAAGATCCTAATTTCCTGTCTCTGTGATGCCTCAGTGAAATTCTCTAAATCCTATCATATACTTTACTAAGAGTATGAGTGTAAGGTCATACTTCCACTAAAGTGTGGCCTATATGTAATGTTGCAAATTGTATACTCATATAATTTCATGCTCACTTATGTCTCGCCTTTGTGATTTTCCATTCTCTAATTATGCATAATTCAATTCAAAACAAGGTTAAATTTAAGGTCTTTCCACTCTATTTTTATTTCTTTAGTTTGTCCTAGTCTAGAAGGACTAGTCTAGGGTGCCTAACACCCTAGTCCTAAAGTAGGGCACCAGGCACAATATTATAGAAAAAAGGGCCAAAATATGAACCCTCTAATAACTAGAAAAATTTTAGCAGGAAGAGATACTCGATGTCAATCTTCTTTGTAATTTTTTACACGTTTTATGAGGTTGAGTTCAAAACAAAGTTTTACCTCTCATTTTAAAAATGTACCACGAAGGAATACATATCACATCAAATATTTAAAGTGAGCAAGCAATCAAGCATTCTTAAGGTAGTGAAGAAGAGGTTAAGTATTCACATTTTCAAGCATTCTTAAGGTAGTGAAGAAGAGGTTAAGTATTTCTATTTTCAATTCAAGATGGAATCCATGATCATATTTATGTGAAAACATGCATGGTTTTCCACCTAGAAATGTCAAACTTTCATAAATACTTCAAGGCAAGGAGATTCATTAAAAAATGTATAAATATTTAAATTCAACATTTTGTTTCAGATCTAACCTCTACCTTGCAAGGTTAAGCTCCCTTTTTATCAATTTTTCATTATAGGGATAATTCTAACCCAGGATTTGACTTTGACAAAACCCTAAAAACCCAACACAATTTTTCCTCTCTTGTATGTGTAGGTTTTATGTTTAGTAGAGAAAGACTATAGATTTAGAAAGTGCAGACAAAGATGAAGAGATCTAGACTTTAAAGAAGAAAAAAAACTTGAATAGTGGTGACTATTTTTAATGTTCAACATTTTTCCAACAAAATTTAAGGGATATATTTTGAGCAACCAATTGATCCTAATTTTTTTTTTAATATCTACATTAGAGTCCTTTAGGACTAGGATGCCTATTAACATAGTCTAACACCTTTTGGCTCAAATTGTAGACATAGGGCCCTCTCTAACACTCATTTTAATATTTGTACTCAAAGACTACATATATGTTGGTAGCTTACTGTTTATGCCCATTACCCTAAATTTTACATTGTTGGTCCTAATTCTTTCATTTCATCATTCTATCTTATCCAATTACAACAAAACAAGAGAAATGAAACAACCAATCATTGTTCCCAGTTCTCCCAAGGGTTTGTAGTTGGTCCTATTGGTTATTTTCCTAATGTGAGTTAATGTGAATGGATTTAAGTGTTAGTTTGCATCTTTAGACTAGTGAACACCATTCCACCACTTTATAATTGTAATATTATATTCTATTTTTTAATAAAATAGAAAAACACCAACCATCATAGTTATACAATTATAGTTATATTTATAGTTACAATTATGTACTTGTCACTATATGGAAGTACTATTTATTTAAAGAATTACCTTATTTAACTTAAAATCATTTTATTTATTATTTAAGAGCTAAAGATTAGCTCAACACCTATGACCACAAAAGTATTGAAGAAATGATAATTCTTAATATTAAGATCTATGCCATATGTTTATGAGATGTAGATTACAAGAAATAAATGAGATACATCAGCCCATTAAAAACTAACTTGTAGAAAAGAACCTATGACCTAAGTTAACTTGACTGTGAATACATGCACAATAAGAAACAAATCATAATTCTTAATCACCTAATGTAAACATATCTAAAAATGTATTAGTTAAGAAAAGGCTTATATACTATTGTATCTGTGTAAGATCCACCCTTAGGCCACCACAATTTTTTTTAATTTACCCTTAGCATCCATTGCAAAATTAATCAAATAATCATCTTCCATTTATTATCGTATCAATTCTAATACTACTCTATTCACCATAGTGGTGACAATACAATGACATAATAGTGTTATATACTCGCGATCAAAGTATTAGCCTTCCTTAATTAGGGTAATTCCCAAACCCAAGCCTAAGCCTCGAGGACTCACTCTTGATGATCCAACCTATGTATCTTCTCAAAGGGAGTGAGAGGCTGGTAGTTAGCATTTTGAGAGAGTTTTCTCTCTTCCCTTGATGAGATCTTGATTCCTCTCTAAAACTTGACAACTAATTAAGTGAACTTGTTAACTCAGTCTCATTGCAAGGAGAGATACACATTGCCATCAAGTGTTGGTTCCATAACCAAGAGTACCTAATAATTGGTGTTCAATGTGGACATTTACACACAAGGGTCATATCACATCTCTTACACTTGGTGATCATCACAATCACTTATACACAAAGAAATATTTCCTAGACATTACAAGTGCACATGATGGCTGGCTCTAGCATACATCACATAAACATTATTAATTTTCTCATATAGGAATTACAGATGATGGTGGTTGTTTCATATATACACATCACAAGATATAAGTGAGTGGATCATTTACAAGCTTCACAGATAAGTGACTGGTTCATATTCATGCATCACAAGTTAATAGTGATTGGCTCTTGTACGTGCAACAGTAGATAATAGAGATTGACTCAAGTACAAGCATCACATATAATAGCGAATGGCTCATATAGGCATCAAATAAAACTAATTTTCACAAGGTTCCTAATGTGGAGGGTCTGGTTATTGTTGTCTCCTCTCCTGTAGTATTAGATTCCTACGGAGGAGCTGGTGAGGCTAGTCAGTCGTCCCCATTTCTTCCTGTTGATTCCTTGGATGGTGCTCCCCCGCCTGGTGGTGTTGGAGCTGCTATTTATAGTTCTATTCATGCTACTGCTTTTCCTACTGGGACCTTCTGTCCTCCTGAGAAGGTGGATGCTATTGGTTATTTTTCTGAAAGTTTCGTTGTTTTAGGTTTTGGGTTCGTTTGATTGGGCTAATGCTACTTCCAAGGTTGAGGAGGGTTGGATTACTATTAAGGGAAATAAATCTAAAAAATCCACTCCCTCTTTTGACATGACTCTTCGATATCACCAGGGTACCACTAAAGGTAAATCTTAAGGGAGTCTGTATGGATGTTCGGATTGTCACCTGATTGGGTTTCTGTTGGTTCTTTGGCTGCTATTTGTAATGTTCTATCTTTTGTATCTTGTCTCTTCTTAGTTTTTTGTTTTGATTGTAAACCTTTTATAATTTTATTTGTAAAGGGTTTCGGGGCGCTTTCAAAACCTGTATTTTCCTTAATCCAAAACAACATGACTTACTCATCCTGAATGGCTAACTATCTCCTGTCCATAATGTATGCTAGATAGAGAAGGAATGTTGATGCACTGTGCACTACACCATGGGTCCCATTATTCTCCTTGGTAATTTGCATCAATGGATTTAGGTAGAGGATCCAATGCATCTCATACTACACTGTGTGTCCATCTTCAACCCAATAGGATCAAGTATACCATCAAAGAACTGGGAAGAGGATTCGGTGCATCCCATACTACACCGTGGGTCCATCCTCAACCCAACAGGATCAAGTATACCATCAAATAATCAGGAAGATGATTTGGTGCATCCCATACTACACCACGGGTCCATCGTCAGTCCCAAGGATTTCCACAAGTAGTGAACCAACCTAGCCCGCTGGATTCTGACTTAATCGCCTATAGGCCACTAACGACAAGTCTATCCAACCAGGAAGAAGTAGCTTTCAACATATACCCCGTAGTTACCTTAGGGATATTGTCAACTATCTTCTTCACAATCCTAAGTAACACTCAACATCGATCACCCCCATGCAAGGTAACTGCCAATGAACACTCCTGATATAATGGTTAGCTCCGGTTACCCCTACCCACATGGTAAGGCAACTACCTGTGCAACCGTTACCGTACCAAATCTTGGATAGCCCTTAGCAATCCTTCACCTCCGTGAACCTGGTGAGTGCTAGCTAATTGAATATTACAATAGTAGCTCTAGCCTCCACCATTGGCATGGTCCAATGACTTGACTTGATATCTTTTACTGTATCATGTCCAGGGTGGTCTAGGAAAGTGACCTCTATGAACCAAGTGATTGTCGACTAATCCCTTATAGTAGCCTAGACATCGATCATTGGCATGGTCCAACAAGTGCCTGTCTCTACATAAATATCTCGTTTGTTCACTCTTATGGAGGTTATACACAACAAGATTCATAATACTAGACAAATAGATAAGAACAACACAATCAAGTAATTGAGGAGCCTATAACTCTAGGGTTTCACTTCACCATCACATGATACAATTATAGAGAACCAACACAAGATGGCCTCATCTCATCCTATACCCTTAAGCCATTACCGAATGTATGGTAGTCAACCCATGTTCACATCCTTGAACTTGTTATTTGATGGCATATTACATAATATTACACTTATTCAAGGGTTAGTGTAGGATCATGTGAGACCAAAAAGTGGCAATGTGAAAAAAATAGCCTTCTCCACTCACCTAAAAATGCGAAAATCCATGTTGATTTTTTGCTTGGCCTTGGTGTCAGTACACCTTGGCATGGTAATTACCTAGGCAAATCAGATATCTAATAATATCGGATATCCGATTTTTATTTGTAATTTTAAATTAAAAAATATATTATATAATATATTATTATATTATATAATATAATAATATCTTATATAATATAATAATATAATAATATATTATATTATATATATTATATAATATTACATTATAATATAATAATATATTATATAGTATGTATTATATAATATATTATTATATTATATATATTATATAATATATAATATAATATAATATAATATTATATATAATATAATATATTATTATATTATATAATATATAATTATATTTTATAATATAATACAATACGTATTATATAATAAAATAATACATTATATAATATATTATTATATTATTTAATATATTATTGTATTATATAATATATTATTACATTATATAATATAATGTTATTTTAAAATAATTTAAGTATAAAAATCGGATATCCGATTTTCTGAGAAAAATATATTTCGACTATGACAGCCCGTGAGTCATTTTTAACCCATGGGCTGCGCGATTTTATAAAAATCTGATATCCGGTGTTTTGGCCAAAAATTGCTAAAAAATAGATTGAAAGGTAAGATTTTTATTGTTTTCAATCATTTTCATTCAATTTTTGTATTTTTTGTTAATTTTATTTGATTTTGTAGACACCTAAAATTGTCATGTCTAATTAAATACATTTTTTTATTTATTTAATTATTTTAAGCGTAATTCTTCTATTAATTAAATAAATCTTTATTTATTTAATTAATTCATTTATCCTCTTCTAGCCTTATTTCTCATTTAAATAAATACATTTATTTATTTAAATTATCCTTTTTCTAAATTAAATAAATACTCTTATTTATTTAATTGACCCCACTTCCTCTATTAATTAAATAAATCTTTATTTATTTAATTAATTCATTAGCCTTTTCTACCTATGACACATGTCATTCATCTCTTAATTCATACACTACCTACCCTCTCATTATTTTCTTATTTTCTTTACCTACCCTCTAATCATAGCCGACCATTTATCTTTTACACCTCTTAATATTATCCCTCCATTTCTTATAGTGTCTTCTATATAAGGAGATGTTTCCATCATTATCAACCCTCGCTTATGACTTGACTACACTACGCTTTTGAAATGCAATCCTACTTGCAACCACACTTTTGTTCTTTGTTGAGCTCTTGTGCACATAAAATCTAAGAGCAAATATATCAAGCAAGATCAATGGAGATAGGAAGAATGAAGATCCAAACCCTATTGGACATGTGATGGTATAATCTTTGTGATTTCATTTGATTTGCATTGTCTTAGGTAATATTCATATGTTATGGTGGATCTTTGTTGTTGTTAGGCTAGGGTTTTGTGGTTTAATCCATTTAGTCTTTCAATATTGTTGTTATCCATTTTCACTGTATAAAGATTTTTCATTGAAAATATGGTTTTTTCATGAAAACTAGGTTTTTTAAAAAATCAAATACAAAATTGTTCAAATTTGTTAACTAAATTCAATTGTTTACATTCAACTAGGTTAAAATGGGGGATAAAAATGAAAACATTGATGAACCACAACTCCAACAACCAAACCCTCCTTTGCCAAACACCCCCTCAATTCAGGATTTGATTGCACAAAATTTGAAAGAATTGAGAGGGATTGCAGATGTATATCGTAGGATCCCTCCTCTAAACCCAATGTTTGATCCTCTCACCTCGATCATAAAGAGTATGGAAACCATGACTGAGGAGCACAATGACGCCCTTTTGTGGCAAGATTCTATGAGGGAACAATATGCATATGGCTTGTTGTATAAGGATATCAAGGATCTCGAGATATCAAAAACCGATATTGCCTCATTGTTTGTGAATCCTTGCACTGGTCAACCCGTAGACCCGCAAAAAGCAAAAATTTCTATTAAATGGTGCACAAATGATGGTACTGTGAAAAACTTTTGGGATTGTTCATGGACGGTTTTCGACAACCACCCAACAACAATCTTGATGTTCCCTTCTATTTCATAAAAAAATTGTATGCTGAGTTTGTTTTACGCAAACATGTGAACTACTTTGACATCCAACCTTTCCAGGGTGTGGGTTTAGGTATGCCCCAAAATAGACCTAGGTTAGTCAGAGTAGTCCAGGGCCCATATGTTCCCCCTCCTCCTATTGATCCCCAACCTCTAGTGCAACATCCAGATATCATTTGTGAGGCGGCTTCACAGACCATATCGGCTATTCACTCTTTGAGTACCCTTTTGGTTTCTCAGGTTGGGTCAGTAGCTCAGCCTACTTTTGATCGTAGCAGTGCATCCAGTGGCGCTGACATGTCATCCTTGGCTCCACACATATGCGTGCCCCATAGTTGTGTCATGTGTGGGCACGTATTCTTGGGTGCAGTTGGATAGCCCGTTGATCGTCCTGTGGATAGTGCAGATTATGAGGTGCATGAGATGCATGATGCACCAGCTGTTATGACAGAGACTAGAGGATACCCTGGGGAGTCCTCACATGCTAGAGGTGAGGAGGCACCGCCATCATACATTGATGATGTAGTGGTAAGATTTGTCTTTTCATAGTTCATGTTATATTTTAAATGGATATTTATAATCTAGATAATATTAAGTACTATTTTTTATTTACATGGTCTATTTAATAGTTGATGACTAAGGAGGAGTTGAGACAGATTCAGGAGGGCACCTTGTCAGCCATTTCATTTGGCCTTGATAGCTTGACAGTACATATATTATTGCACCTAGTTGTTTGTATCATATTGTACATACATGCTCATCATTTATACTGGTATTAATTAGATTATGTAGTAACTTGCATGTATATCTTATCTTACTCTTGTAGGGCACAAGTAGCATGAGTGTGGGGCAGTGTGATTTAGGATCTGGTAGTGCAGTTGGAGACAAGGGAAAGGTAATTGAATGAAAATATGATTGAATGAATACTTTAAATAACTTATAGTGATTATACACTTCTAGACATAAATTGATAGTTTCATATACTTGTTATGTATATGTACAAAGAATTATTGGCTTCACATCCTTGATGACTACACCCAGTATACTTGAAGATGATGAAGAAGAATAGATGCCGCGAGTAGATGTGTGTTTATTTTATTTTGTGTTTAGTAGATATAATTTATTATTATCAATGACAATTATATGCTAACGTGTATCAATGTCATGTTTCTGAACATATGTAGGTTGTGTATGAAAATATTGAAAACATACCTCCTCTACCGAAGACATGCATCAAGAGTCCTGCAAAGCAGAAGAGAAAATATGGAGATGAGGTGAACATGAATAGTTCAATTATAGTTCATTTTTATGTTAACTTTTCGAATGTGAATTACATAATATAACTAATATTAATCATGGTTTGTTTTTCTTGTGCAGGATCCTTTAGAGCCAAGCAGTACAATGAAGAGGATCGATTTTGATGATCCATAAACAACTTAGGATGTTATAGATAGTTTTGGGATGCTTAAATGTCTAGTTGGCATGTATATTTTGTATATGGACATACATTCACGTATTTAGACATACATTTTGTTTCAGTTGGTGATTATGCCATATTTGTGTATGGACATACATTTGTAATCATTTGACATTTTTAATATATACAGAATTTGATATTCGATCATATAAATTGTTGCTCATCTGTGAGTGGTGTTATCATGGAAATCTTTAATCTTCATTCCAATAATGAACAATGGTTAATTAATGAACAATACAATAAAATTCATTTAATGAACAATACAATTCATGAACAATATAATTCATTTAATGAACAATACAATATAATTCATTTAATGAACAATACAATTCATTTAATGAACAACACAATATAATTCATTTAATAAACAATACTTGATACAATTCATTATTACCCTATGCATGGTCCTATTTTTCCTCCCACCTCGATCAAACGCTTGGGGTTTTATTAGGGCAGCAATTTTTCGGTTGGCGAAAAAATTGTCAGTCTCATTCAAGCGAATGTTGTCGCGTAGCCAATTTCTCATTCAGCTCATCGCGATGATGAACCGTCAGCTCTGACATGTCCAGTTAGGCATTATTACCCTATGCATGGTCCTTCCCCCCCCCCCCCCCACTCGGCCGAATGCTCGGGTTCATACCCTATCGACGTCGTCCCTTGAGCGCCCTAAGTGCTAAAAATTGTCAAATTTTGATGGGCCCTAACTCGCAATCCGTGGTACCTACGAACAATCCGTTTGAACCTATGGGGCCACGAAAGGGGTCCCTACAAAATGATATCTCGGTTTTTCAAGTTTCCCTATGGTTTTATTAGGGCAGCAATTTTTCAATTGGCGAAAAAATCGTTAGTCTTATTCAATCGAATGATGTCGCGTGGCCAATTTCTCGTTCAGCTTGTCGCGATGATGAACCATCAGCTCTAACATGTCCAGTTAGGCATTATTACCCTATGCATGCTCCTATTTCCCCCCCCCCCCCAACTCGATCGAAGGCTTGGGCTTATACCCTACCGACGTCGTCCCTTGAGTACCCTGAGTGCTAAAAATTGTCAATCTTTGATGGGGCCTAACTCATAATCCATAGCACCTATGAATGATCCATTTGAACCTACGAGGCCACGAGAGGGGTCCCTACAAAATCCTATCTCGGTTTTTCAAGTTTCCCTATGGTTTTATGAGGGCAGCAATTTTTCGGTTGGCGAAAAAATAATCGGTCTCATTCAATCCAATGTTGTCGCATGGCCAATTTCTCAGTCAAACGCTCAGGGTCATACCCTACCGACATCGTCCCTTTAGCACCCTTAGTGCTAGAAATATAGTTAAACAAGCATTACACTGTAGACACATAATGACCATCAATATTTCCATGTATTGTATACACATAATTACCACTACACTTGCATGTGACATGCACGAAGGGATATGCAAACATGAGTTTTTTCATTATCAATACAACTACACCAATGTAATCATGTACATATACATTGTATATCATCAATATAACTAAACCAATTTGCTCATGGATATTGTATATCATCATAACAATGTTACATCAATTCAAATCCATATACAAATACAACATCCCACTTCATCTGCATCAGACATCCTCATGTCCTAAGAGAAAAGCTTACATACAACAATGCCTGCATATAAATGAAGACCAAAATAAGTAACCTTTTTATGCGGAATGAATGTGCTACTAGAAACAAATTATAAAAATTAATACAAATTAGTTTGGCAAATTATAAATACATCATTTGAAACATTTTTAAGATGTACAAGATTGTATAATTATGAAACTTACCAGTTTCTCTGCAAAGTATACAAGCATAACTTTGAAGAAAGACACATGTTGATTAAAGCCCTTTTCACTGCATTTCTCTACATGGTTGAAGACGATGGTAGATATGGTCATTTCTAAATAGCAATACATTCACTTGGCTTAATGTTTATGCACAAAATTTTATCTCATTAATGCACAAAGGAATATGTACCATCACCCAGAGAGGGTCTTGTCAACGGCAAATGATCTAGCATGAACCTATTTTTTTAAGAATTGTTAGTCTACACATAAAATGCATGGATGAACATAAAGGCTTTATGATAATCACTTCAACTGAAATGCATGATAATAAATGAAAAGGTGGGATTATATACCATAAAATACGTCCCTTTGAATTATATCAATAGAACCCACTATGTTAACGCAAAAATCATAATGTGATACTGTTGTATATCATCAAAAAAGACCTGCATGAGCATAAAGGTTTTACGATAATTATATCATCAAAATTGTCAAATAGTGTTCTCTAATAACAAAAATTGTAAAGCTCATCAAATGCATGATAATAAGTCACGTTGCAAAAATACGTCCCTTCTGATTATATCGAGTGTACCTGCTATGTGCATGCAAAAACTGTGTTGCCAAAAAAAAAAGTTCATCAATAGACCTGCATTTTCAACACATCTTTAATATACATGTAACAAACTTGAATATTAAGGTTTCATGATCATTGTTTGAAATGAAATGCATGATAAAAAAATAAGGCACCATTAAAGACCTACTACTCAAGTGTGTTTTAAGGGTCATCTCTTTGCTTAAGAGTATCTAGTATTGCTTCATGATCAACAGTAGTCACTATCAATAGCTCTCTGGTCTTTGATTTTGCTTGATACTTCAACAACTTGACATTTGTAGCTATAATAAGGTGTTAATACATTATAATGGTTTTGTGTCTCTCATAGTCTTCAAATGCAGGTATGCCATTCTTTCTAATCATGTATGTTCGCAACCAAGTTCCCACAACAACAACTGAACCTGTAGGATATGTGAACCCATCATCATCTATCACTGGTTGTGTTAGCTTTTATTTTCCATGTACACATCATACCAACCAATATTCTGATCTCTCTTCATTCCATTGCGGTGCAACAACTGCAAAAAAATGTCCTGGCTGTACAAGATCTGATAGAGGGTCATACTCAAGTGAACTTTCCATGTCATCATTTAGCATGGATATTGTTTGAGATAAAGGAGTTAGATAGTGGGGAACCCACATATCAACCCACTCACTTGACTCACACTGATCCCAATCACACTGAACACAACTTTGAAAAAAACAAGCCAACACTCATGTCCAAATGGTCCATGTACTTGCATCTGAGCTGAGAAATGAATGTATCTTTGAAGAATCTTTAATTTTTTGACAATCCAATCTATCTCCCACTATTCCCTCCTCAACCAACCAAAAGAATTTGGTCACTATTGAATCAAGAGTACCTCCATGTGACAATGCTGAACAAGACCAATCAACAATAGAACGTGCATTAGAGAAATTTGCACTTGAAATCTTCAATTTCTTCTTAACTAGATCTCTCTTCAAACATGCACCTGCTCCATCATGCTCTCCCTTCCCATGCCCTGCCTCAAAAAAACACCAAATGTGAGGTATACGCCTGTCTACATGCATTCTACTCAACATAAAACATACAGGCATTCTTTAATTGACCCGTACAGTTATCTGACCATATTATATGTCGGTCAATTGCAATATCTTTCTCATGCAAGAACTCAAAAAAATTCTCGAAAGAATGTTGCACATACTCGGAGGAGTGTGATCTATCATGACTCATATAAAAATGATACCCCCTGATTATCTTCCTATCCTCTTCTATACTATCAGGAGCATGTCTATATGTAATGTGAACAAAAATAGCAATCTGGACTGAATTATAGTACTGAGATTGTACCTCATTCTGTGGTTGCAATTCATAGTTCTCTGCAAGATCAACCACTGATATAATAGTGCCAATTGGGAAAGAGTTCTTATACATCCTGAACTATTGATCTAACCACTGAGACCTATGGGTGTGCCTTGCATACTTGTAGAAAATATTTTCCTTAAAATCCAAAATAAAATCAGCAATACTCACTTCTCTTGAGACTAATTCGCATCTAGAATCTTCACCTCCACTCTTCAAAGTATATTTCACTCTCATATATTTTTTCAAAACGTAATTCTTTTCAAACTCGTGTTCACTGCCCTCATGAAAAAATGAAACAAACTTTGACAACCCACCACATTTTGAGCACTTCTCATTCAAACAATAATTTCTATAGAAATAGCAACCATCATCTCTAGGGCATAAAAATAGATCTTGCAAGTCTCTTGATGATCTCGGAAATAGAATTGCACTAGACTCCTGCAACATCTCATTAGTATGCATCATAGAATGAATATGGCATAAAAGTTCATGGTACATTGAAAACTCCACATGGTACTTGCAACAACAATTATTGCAAATCTTAAGAGGAACACAACAAAATGGTTTCAAAGATTCAAAGGCCCTTTGTGATATTTGTAAATTTGGATGTACTTCACAAAAAAATTGTACAACATTGTTTGGATTGATTCCAAGAAATGTTTGGGATGCGGCGTGCGGTCTTGGTTGCCGATTCTTAATTTCAAAACATCCTTTACATTGGGTGACACTCTAGAATTAGAATGCCAAAATTGTTGAATCTCCTACTTCCTATTGTCAGTCAACTTTCTATCAACACATGGAAGCCTCCCACTAAAAGCCCATGTATCTTGTTGAAGTGGATCGTCAAGTCTTTGTCTTCATGCAAGTTCTCTACCCAAAGTTTTACGGTTTATGTTAAAATCAACACAAGTTTATCTCATTTGACAAGCCTTCCTTAATTGATGGCTTACTAAGGAGGTTGTAATCACTCTTCAAGTGTCTCTCTTATCTCTTTCTTTGGTATTCTTTCCAATAGAATTGAGAGCGTCAAATATATTTTTTGCAATAATAAAATTTCTCTCCATCTTGTTGTTCATACGACTCTTCAATTTGTTTAGCAATGGTCTCATCTTTATCATCTTTAGCAATTGAACAAAGAGTTGGCATTTCTCGGTCAATGTCTTATTCCTAAAATTTTGGTCAAAAAGTTGTGTAGCCCACAATCGAACGATTCTTGTTGACCTCTTGCCTTCAAGATTCACAATAATGTTCTCATCGATTTCGAATAACTATTTTGGGGTTATTGAAGATCTTGGATTTGGAATTTGTCTTTCATCCATGAGAGGGCCTTCATTTCTAAAGTAATTAGGTATTACATGTGGTTCACTTGGTTGAGCAATTCCACCTTCAATGTCAAATTTTTCCACATTTTGACCTCCTATGTCATAATTTTCCACATGTTGAGCATTGTCATTATCACTTTCAACATTTTCAACATTTTAAAAATTTTCACTTTCAAAATCTACATTTTCATTTTCAATAACTTGTGACACATTTTCAAATTCAATTTCCTCTTCACTTGAAGTAACATTAGCAATATTTAACATACCTTGTCTTCTCCTCATATGACATTCTCTATCTCTTTCTCTATACACTTCAATTTGATCATTTGAAAGTTTTCTTTTGCGTTTAGACTTCCGACGACTACTACTCCCTGTTTACCTCCACACAGATGCTCCTAAATGATTGAAAATGTAAGATTTGACTTTAAGAATCTCCCAAAAGCACAAATTTATCTCAACCTGTCTGAAAACCCGTGATCATCGATAGAAAATAGAATATGCAGTTTGTGGGCTATTGGAATCCACAAAATGGCCCACAAGGCTCTTTTTTATTTACAGAAAATTGGATATCCGATTTTAATGTATAAATTTGTGGTCCCAAATTTTTTTCCCATTGCCGCCCTTTTTTTTACTGTTGCCACATTAATGGCAATGGCAGAAATCAGATATCTGATTAAATCCGATATCCAATTTCATTAGTCATATTTTAGAGAGAGAGAGAGAGAGAGATAGAGAGAGGAGGAGAGGGAGAGAGAGAGATTAGGGGAGAGAGAGAGAGAGGGGGAGAGAGAGAGAGAGAGAGGAGAGGGAGAGAGAGAGAGAGGGAGAGAGAGAGAGAGAGAGAGAGGAGGAGAGGGAGAAAGAGATATTAGCAGAGAGAGGAGAAGATGGAGAGAGAGATTAGGGGTCATATGGTGTCCTAAGGGGTCATATTGTGTCCGACGACCCCTTAGGACACCATATGACCCATAACGACACAATTTGGTGTCTTAAGGGGTCATATGGTGTCCTAGGACACCATGTGAACCTTATGGACACCATATGACCCCTAACAACACCATATGGTGTCATAAGGCGTCATATATTGTTTTTAGGGGTCAAATGGTGTCCCTTGACCCCTTATGATGCCTTAGGACACCATACGACCTGTTATCACACAATATTGGGTTTCTTTGGGTCCTATGGTGTCCTAAGGGGTCATATTATGTCCTACAACCCCTTAGGACACCAAATGACCCCTAACGACACCATATGGTGTCATAAGGGGTCCTATGGTGACCATAGCAGTCATATGGTGTCCTACAACCTGTTAGGACACCATATGACTCCTTAAGACACCATATTGGGTCGTTATGGGTCATATTGTGTCCTAATGGGTCATATTGTGTCATATGACCCCTTTAAGACATCATATGACCCCTTAGGAAACAATATGACCTCTTATGACAACATATTGGGTTCCTTTGGGTCATATGGTGTCCTAAGGGGTCATATTGTGTCCTACGTCACCTTAGGACACCATATGACCCATAACGACACAATTTGGTGTCTTAAGGGGTCATATGGTGTCATAAGGGGTGGTATGTTGTCCTTAGGGGTCATATGGTGTCCCATCAACCCTTATGACCCCTTGGGATACCATATGACCCATTATGACACCATATTGGGTCGCTTTGGGTGCTATGGTGTCCTAAGGGGTCATAATATGTCCTACGACCCCTTAGGACACCATATGACCCCTAACGACACCATATGGTGTTATAAGGGGTCCTATGGTGTCCATAGTGGTCATATGGTGTCCTACGACCCCTTAGGACAACATATGACCCCTTAAGACACCATATTGGGTCGTTATGGGTCAGATTGTGTCCTAATGGGTAATATTGTCTCATATGACACCTTTAAGACATCATATGACCCCTTAAGACATAATATGACCCCTTATGACACCATATTGGGTCGCTTTGGGTTATATGGTGTCCTAAGGGGTCGTATTATGTCCTACGACCCCTTAGGACACCATATGACCCATAAAGGCATAATTTGGTGTCTTAAGGGGTCATATGGTGTCCTAGGATACCATATGACCCCTATGGACACCATATGACCCCTAACGACACCATATGGTGTCATAAGGGGTCGTATATTGTTCTTAGGGGTCAAATGGTGTCTCATGAACCCTTATGACCCCTTAGGAAACCATACGACCCATTATGACACCATATTGGGTCGTTGTGGGTCCTATGGTGTCCTAAGGGGTCATATTATGTCCTAGGACCACTTAGGACACCATATGACCCCTAACGACACCATATGGTGTCATAAGGGGTCCTATGGTTTCCATAGTGGTCATATGGTGTCCTACGACTCCTTAGGACACCATATGTACCCTTAAGACACAATATTATGTCGTTATGGGTCATATTGTGTCCTAATGGGTCATATTGTGTCATATGACCCCTTTAAGACATCATATAACCACTTAGGAGACAATATGACCCCTTATGACACCATATTGGGTCGCTTTGGGTCATATGGTGTCCTAAAGGGTCATATTATGTCCTACGACCCCTTAGGACACCATATGACCCATAACGACACAATTTGGTGTCTTAAGGGGTCATATGGAGTCCACACCATATGACCCCTATGGACACCATATGACACCTAACGACACCATATGGTGTCATAAGGGGTTGTATGTTGTCCTAGGGGTCAAATGGTGTCCCATGAACCCTTATGACCCCTTAGGACACCATACGACCCATTATGACACCATATTGGGTCGTTATGCGTCCTATGGTGTCCTAAGGGGTCATATTATGCCCTAAGACCCCTACGGACACCATATGACTCCTAAAGACACCATATGGTGTCATAAAGGGTCCTATGGTGTCCTACGATCCCTTAGGATACCATATGACCCCTTAAGACACCATATTGGGTCGTTATGGGTCATGTTGTGTCCTAATGGATCATATTGTGTGATATGACCCTTTTAAGACATCATATGACCCCTTAGGACACAATATGAACCCTATGGACACCATATGACCCCTAATGACACCATATGGTGTCATAAGGGGTCGTATGTTGTCCTTAGGGGTCATATGGTGTCCCATGAACCCTTATGACCCCTTAGGACACCATATGACCTGTTATGACACCATATGGTGTCGTTAGGGGTCTTATGGTGTCCTAAGGGGTCATATTATGTCCTACGACCCCTTAGGATACCATATGACCCCTAACGACACCATATGGTGTCATAAGGGGTCCTATGGTGTCCATAGGGGTCATATGGTGTCCTACGACCCCTTAGGCCACCATATGACCATTTAAGACACCATATTTGGCCGTTATGGGTCATATTGTGTCCTAATGGGTCATAGGACACCATATGACCTATAACGACACAATTTGGTTTCTTGTTCTCTCTCTCTCTCCTCTAATCTCTCCATCTCTCTCCATCTCTCTCTCTCTCTCTCTCTCTCTCTCTCTCTCCCTCCTAATCTCTCCATCTCTCTCTCTCTCCCTCTCCCCTAATCTCTCTCTATCCCTCTCCCCTAATCTCTCAATCTCTCTCTCTCTCTCTCTCTCTCTCTCCGTCTCTCTCCCTCCTAATCTCTCCATCTCTCTCCATCTCTCCCTCTCCCCTAATCTCTCTCTATCCCTCTCCCCTAATCTCTCCATCTCTCTCTCTCTCTCTCTCTCTCTCTCTCTCTCTCTCTCTCTCTCTCTCTCTCTCTCTCTCTCTCTGTATCTTTCTCCCTCCCTCTCCCTCTCCCTAATATCATATACTAATTTATTTATAAATTAATATATTAAAATATTATATATTAATATATTAATAAACATTAGGTTAATTATATGTGCAAATTTAGTTAGTGAATTTATTTATTAAGATCAGATATCTTATATAATCGGATATCTGATTTTATCGGATATCCGATTTGTGCTGTAAAATTTTTAAATTTCAAATTTTGGCTCGGGAATGCTTTGGGATTTGGCTTGGAAGTGACAAGCTTGGAAAGTCAACTGAAAAAATGTGTTTTTCAGTATTCCTTGATTTTTTAGACTTTACACTAGTGGTTGATGACTTTTTTTGAAGCCAAAATTGATAAAATGAAAAGGGTTTTTTAAGGACATTCCCAAATTTCCAACAATATAAGGCTTGCCGTATTTCGATTTTTAATAAATAATTATTATTTATTTTCTAATTGAATTCTAACAATAGTCCTGATTAATAGTCTGATTGAAAAACACTCATAACTTTCAAACGGTATAGTATTTTTTGAATTTGAAACATGCATCACATCCTATGCTTTGTCTACTATAGGGAATTTTTTTAAAAAATTAAAGTTCATAAGGTTTTGACCAAGTTAAGGTGGTCAGATGTAGGAGTTTCTAAATTTCTAAAAAGTTGTAGTAAAATATTCATAAATAATTATTTACTTTATAAAAAATTAAAAAAAATATGTCACATCTGGACATGAGTCTAATACTTATATTATAAATATTATAAAAAAATATTATAATGTGATTGTGATTAGGGTGGTCAAACATACATCTACTTATCTTTTTCCTGAAATTTTAGTACCACTGCATTGAAATTTGAAATTTTCATCAAATAGGATTTTTTTTTCTCCAAAAAACAACTAGTATCTTGGAAACTACATTTTTTTTTTATATATTCTCTTCTTACATATTTTAAAAATAATGTTCACAACTTATTTAAATTTTCATGTCAAGTTGCATAACACTGATTTTCTGAAATTTCATTGCCACTTAAGGGCATGTTCTGGCACACAATGATCCTGCACATACCCTTAATTTTCTTAAATCTTTCATAATCTTTTAATACCGAATCGGCCTCATCTAAATCTTACTAGGGATGTAAGGTGAAAACGTTAGGAATAACTCCGAACCTTAGAGTTATCCCCCCCTAGAGACTACCCCTATGAACTTGAGGTCACCAAGTCATCCTTTGCCCAAGGACCACCTATGTTCCCACTTCCAAATGGCTCAAAGCCACATGTAGTTCTCCTTACAAGATTTCTCAAGACACACCTACCCACATGTTCCCAAGGTTCCATCATATCAGCTTTCAAGCTAGGCCTACTAGTCAGCACAAATTACCTTGGTCCACAAAAACTCATAGGAAAGCAATTCCATTTGAAATATATATATATATATATATATATATGTATATTATGTTCTATATTGGGTTCTTATACTGAAGGGTCAATAGATATCTCGTAGAAATATAAAATTCTTTACCCCAATACACAAATACAATTTTAAACTTATATAGTATGTCTTATTATTGCATTAATTTAAATAAGAAAAAATGACATTAAACTTAACATACCTATTGCCACTATAACAGATTTTCCAATACTTAAATAACTAACACCAATATGTCTAATGCTTTTCCAACTTGAAAAATTTATTAGTCTCATATACCCCAATGTTAAAGTGCACAACTATTTAGAGTTTCCCACTAGGGATGCAATGTTATTTTTATTAATATTGACATGTATGATAATTATTGTATCATCTTATGTTGAGGCTAATAATATAGAGGATTCTAGGTATTCTTAGTTGGACTTATATTAATAAAAATGTCATATTTGGTCTTATCAAATAAGAGTCAAGTTCATAGCTACCCATTGGGATTTCTTTTTACCGTTTCTCAACTATTATTAGCATTTAACAATATGCTTGGAATTATGACATCATTCCTAACCAAGCAAACCAAACTTCAACGTTTCAATCTAAGGGAATAAGGATCTCCCTTTTGACCTCACCACCTTTATTACTCATAATCTAGTTATTATCCAAAAAGTATAATTTGGTTAATGGTTACAATGTGCACAAATGTTATATATATTACTTTTGAAAGACCCTAGAAGGTAGAATTGACTGGCCCATTTACTTAGATAGGAATTTACAACCCACAAGAAATTAGTGTCATGTTACTATAATTTCGACTAGCTAATTCTATGAGGGTTCATCCTTGTTAACCTCACAGGGTGGTAATGAAACCAAGGAGCATTTCCTCTTATTGGAGATTAAAACACAAAAGAAATTAATTGTCACCTCTCAACTAGTTCAATTGCCTAGCGAGCCTAGATTAATTTCTAGTATATTATTAAAGCTTTGGAACTATTTTTTCTCTATACAGTATCACTATGTTCCTAAAAATATTCAAAATTGACAATTATTTGTATCACCTTATTAGTATTAATTACAAAATTCTATAATCACAGTCAACATTCAAGTCATAGTTGAGACCAACATTAAGAGATTTAAATATACCAACATTAAGAGATTTAAATATAACAACATTATGTTTGCAATCAGCTCTTTTCCTCGTAGTTAACAAACCCTCACTCTAATCTACTAGATTTCATTTACACGATTATATTTCTAAACATAATTTCATATCTCAAATATAAATTTAATCTTGGACATCACTACTCATTCAAATAATGATTTTTACTACCATCTCCATATCATTGTATATCACAAACGCCTCCCAAGATTTCATCGTCATTACTGATATTAGAAATGGCGAGAAGTCATTGACCTAACTTGTTTAGCTTCTACTAAGAGTTAATTTGGAAGTAAACTTACTTTGAGAAAGAGAACATATGAGAATATACTTATCTTTTAAGGATGATATTGAAATTATTGTTGACCGAGGCATATGGTTCCACCTTACTTTTGCCTTTGATCGATGTGTATAGTACCTGCTACATCTTCACTCCTGCCCTCTCAATGATTCACATGTATACACGTGGAGAAATATTTCTCTACAGCCTCTTTAGTACCCCTGAATTCCTCATATACATATGCTTCAAGAAGGACATCTACTACCAGTTGTTGACACACTTCCTTCACATAACCGCTACCCTCTGATCTCCTCTAGCGCCTCATTGTCGTCCTCCTCTTCTGAATAATTATGTGTGGGATAAATGCTCCACACTCCCATCAGAATAATCACGATCCGCGATCTCCGTAGATTTGTTTGGGAGTTGCGATGGGAAGAACAATAGCGAGCCATCATCACAGGTTACACAGTCCAATACATGTTTATCAACCAAGTGTTGTTTTGTAGTAAGATAGTCACCAAAAGGTTTACCGATAAAAGAAAAGAACGCATTTGCAAGAGCAATACAAAACAATATAAAACAAAATACATTGTAAGATAGTCACCAAAAGGTTTACCCATAAAAGCAAAAAACCATTTCAAGATTTATGATGTAGAAGGCTCCTTAAATTTTAGGAATACGATGTAAAACAAAATACAAGGCCAATGGACAGTGAATGCCAATGCAATGATTCTCACACTACTCATCTCCCTCGACTATCCCTGCGTGTCTTCCTTCCTGTTTGAAATGTGGTCTCACTAACTTTAACCCACATCCTCCTTGCCTATGCCAAAATGGAAGCTTCGGTTATGCTGTCGTGGCAATAGCCTTGTTAGACTTGTACGCAAAACGTGGAAGCATAGACTGTTAAATTTTCTGCATTGCAGAATAGAGATCTAGCTAGAAAAGAGAAAATAAAATCCGCAGTAGAAATCGGAATAAAGAATAGAAGAAAAGTAATTCTATTAATTCATTGTTTTCTAATTTACAGTCTATGGAATGCATGATTTATACAAAGTTAACCACTGCTTTGAAGAAAGAAATTATGGAGAAAACGAAGACAGATCTGAAAAAATGAAGGCAGATCTGAGGAAATGAAGACATAACAACTGCATTAAACAAAGCTTGCAGTGAAAACGACGGTAATAACTTGTTGTTCACCTTGGTTAGGCTTACATACGAACATGCAAACATAAGATCACCCTAAGTTTACCGGAGAATCCAATCATTAGTTTATCACCATAAACTAAGGAGAAGACTGGAGTTGCGTTCGTGAATTAAAGAGGTAATAGAAGTTGTTATGCTAACACCCCCCCTTAAGCCTAACTAAGGAGAAAAGAGAAAAGAGTAAAGAGGGAAAACCCACTGGGAACAAAACCCCCCTCAAAATTACAATTATATGAAGTGCAAAAGAACATCCTTTGAGAGACAAGAATGAGAGACAAGAAAAGTGTGAATAACTGTCGAATGATGACCGCTAGAGTGCTGAATACATAACCTCCTCACAAGCCAAGATGATGATCAAGATCAAGAATTTGCATGAGTGCCCTCAATGACACTACTCGAACAATAATCAGATGATAAACAAAACATCTGACATTTGAAGATGCACGTGGCACATGAATCTACACGAGTGACCCCAATGACACTATTCAACCATGCAAGAAGAAGCTGCTAGTCAAAAATACAGGTGCCAACAGTGAATTGATCAAACTTGAAACAAAACCAAGAAGCATTAGCACTAACAGTATAAAATCTCCCACATAATATGACAAAGGAGAAACAAGACAAGTCCATTAAAATGATGTGTCACAAAGGAGAAGATGAAGGCAAGGTCCATGAACAGAGGTTTACATCAGCTTCCATTCTTCAGAAATCTGCCTGCAAATAATTTGTCCTTCCTCCTAGCTCTCAGGCTCTGATACCATGTTAAATTTTCTGCATTGCAGAATACAGATCTAGCTAGAAAAAAGAAAACAAAACTTGCAGAAGAAATTAGAATAAAGAACGGAAGAAAAGAAACTCTATTAATTCATTGTTTTCTAATTTACAATCTATGGAATGCATAATTTATACAAAATTAACCACAGCTTTCAAGGAAGAAATTAGAGAGGAAACCTAAACAGATCTGAAGAAATGAAGTATATGAGGAAATGAAGAGATAACGACTGCATTAAACAAAGCTTGCAGTGAAAACGACGGAACGATGGTAATAACTTGTTGTTCACCTTGGTTAGGCTTACATACGAGCATGCAAACATAAGATCACCGTAAGTTTACCGGAGAATTCAATCATCAGTTTATCAACATAAACTAAGGAGAAGACTGGAGTCACATTCGTGAATTAGGGAGGTAATAGAGGTTGTCACGCTAACATAGACTGGTATCAGAATTGCCTCTCAAAAATGCCTCCGAGGAAGATGTGGTCTCAGCCCTTCCATTCTTCCGATGCCCACCAAGATGGATCTACTGAAAAGGCTTTTGAAACTTTCAAGCAAATGCAGCTGCAATCGACAGGCGTGAACCACTCTGCACATTCCTGAGAAACCCAAACCTCTGCCCTTTCTTTCCAGGCCTAATGTTGTAGTAGAATCCCCTATTTTGCTTCCCTAGGCATTATTTATTCCACTCATTTGAGGCGAGATGGAGTACGAGTGTGGAAATTGTATTTCATAAATGTTCAATGGCTTTTTGCAGGCGTAAGGCCTAGTCCCATTTCTCGCGCCTACCATGCCATTCTCCATATACTTGTCCCTTACCTTATAAATGAGGATTGTCTCCTCGATTATCTGCCCTCTGCCCTTTTCACCTACCACTTACATCTCGGTGATGGAATTTCTTAGCTCATGTAAACATTGGAGGAAAACAGCAGGGGTGCCATACTCACTAAATGCACCCTCTTTTGTTTGGTGTTCATATCTGGTGCCCATACTATGCATTTACTCTCCTTGAATACCATTTCACTGGCCACTTTGTGGGATGTGACAATCTGTTCTCAACCATATTCAGGCATTTATATAAAGAAATTAGTAAAAACAAATCTCAACTGTTTAGTTCCGTGTTCAAGATATTATACAAAATGGTCCGAAAAAATAAACTTGAATGTTCAACCTGCAACATAAAATGGATCAGACCAAGGTTTTAGAGTATGATAAAATAAGTTTGCAAGTTGTCATAAGACAAGTTTAGACAGTACACTCTAAACAATACAGGAGGAGAGAGCTTTTTCAAGATTGTATATATCATAAATCAGATCCAGGTCTTCAAAATGTGAAAAGCATGATAAAATAAGCTGCCAAAGTATCATAAGACAAATTTAAACTGGAAAGTTTAATATTTGACAGTGAGAGATAGAATTCTATTTGAAGATAATAAGATTTTGACAGCTGGAATGATAAAATATGAAACAGATGATAAAATAAGTTCCGTCGGTGTCACAAGACAAGTTTAAACAGATAGAATCCTATTTTAAAATAACTAAGATTTTTACATCCTATATCACTTCACATATTGAACATAATAGAAGGTTGACATGCTTCTCCTGCATTAGGCCCACTTTCGGAGTCCTGAAGAGAGATTGCTTTCCTTATATCACTCCAGATATTGAACATAATGGTAGGTTGAACTGCTCCTCCTCTACTAGGCCCACTTTCTGAATGCTGAAGAGAGAGTGTTTTCCAGTTGGTATCAGGCATTATGCTCTGATGACCAGCTCTCACAAGATCTGAGGACTGCCCAGGGAAGCAGAATGTGGAGGTACCCAAAGACAGCATGTTTTCAAAAGATGGTGCGTTTGGAACAACTAATCGTTCTTGAGTATAACTGAATGGAGATAGAGAAATGTGTGATGGAAGAGAGTAACCTCCCATCACCAGTTCATGGGCACCTGCAATAGTTTTTGAGATTGCCTGTCCATTGATGGTTGTGGGTGCCATACAGCTTGTGCAGGAAGATTTGTTCGCAGTGCTCTCTACATTATTGGTTGCAGGTTCGAAGCTTAACGGATTGTATGGAAAATCATCTATGTCCCCATTGCTTTCCTTATCTTCTAGTGCAAGTCTTGCTCGCTTTGGTTTCCTCCCTACAGTAAGTGTGCCGCTCATGATGGCTTTGACATCATAGCTGCTTTTGTCAAAGTTGGTAAACGCATTTTCTCCTCTCAATTTGATTGCGGCAATGTCATATGCCTTCGCAGCGTCTTCCTCATTGGCTGCGAATTCAAACAAGAGTCATTAGCGATTTCATCTGGTTTGACTATTGGATGCATTTATGATACACTATAGTTCAATGTACTGTACAAGCATTTATTGGAAACATTATACTACAAACTGAGAAAGAATTGCTTACTGAATGTTCCCAGATACAAATCTTTCTTCCCATCAAACCTCCCAAACCTAGCCTGCCACTTTCCATCATGATTATGTCTGCCAAGCCATATCATGGATTTTTAGATCTACCTTAGGACAATGCGGACTTTTATGTTGGTCAGCATTTCACAATGAAATTTAAATTAATTTCATCTTTTCTTATTGATGTCTAAGCTAAGATTATAAGTTCATCTAAGTAAATTATTAGATTCAAACCGTGAAACTCCTCGGTAGGCTGATCTCCTCCTGGAAAAGCCAGTGCTTGAACTGCAAAATTGACATCCGGGAAGTGTTGGATCAAAAAAAAAATTGAACGCAATCAAATTCAGAAACAAAGAGTCCAGAAACAATTTGAAACAAACTCTTTGAAACAATATCTTACCAATATGATGGACTGTAAAGATTATATTATATGCTATGTTCTGGAATGTATAAACATAAATCCAAAAATCTAAAAACAATTCATACCAATATCAGAAACTGTCAAATTAAACATTATGAAGCTGTTTGTGACCTCTTACAGATTCATAGGTGTATAGATGGGAGGAAACCTAATTACCTCCCTATAACTTCAATATATCCTCGCTTTGACATGTTCTTCATTTCTTTCAACTCTCTCTCATAGTTTTTAATCTGCATTTTAAGCAAAAGGTAAAATAAATTTAGTAAAAAGTGTTTCTTAAACTGTCATACAAAGCATCAATAGATAAGACTAACTACACACAAAGGCTGAATTATAGCACAACCTTGAGCTTCTCATACCAGAAAGCCAAATGTTATTCAATTTTAGCATGCTCGACATTTAATAAGGGAAAGTAGAATATCAGCAAATAGAATAGCTTTGAACTTTTAGAAAAACTATACCGGAAAGTTTGTTAGAGCGTCTGGACCCCAATATTTCAGAGCTGCCAGATCATAAGCTCTGGCAGCGCTCTCTTCCTGCTCATAGTCACCTACAATGAACAGTTCAATTATTAATCTGGAACTTAAAAAATGCTACGAACTCAAATTACTTACTACATGTATAACTAACTGATAAAAGTATCTGCTTACCGAGATAGACTGGAGAATCCAATCATTATCAAGAATTCATGGATCACAATAAGACAATTAAATTTCTCTAATTAGTTTCCAGAAGAGAATAAACCTCAGAGATTTTGTTTCAAATTATTGAACATATAAGACAACTTTCTAAACTTACCTGATTTTGATAGGCATTAGAGCCCATTTTGACCTGTAGAAATAAAGCTTTTCAATTGATAACTAATGAGAATATAAATTCATAAAACTAACCTTGTTTACTCTTGCGGTTCGTATTCTCTTTGGTTTCGACCCCGAGATGGGCTTCATATCTCCCTGTCAATCTATGCCTATATTGAGTCCCACATAATCTTACTTAGAATTGGTGCTTTATTTGTTATATATAAATATATATGAAAAAAATATATATGTATCAACAGACTTAGTAACGCCGCGGTAGACTGAACTGTAGCCCGAAGAACTGGAGGACAGGTTTTTGAGATCCATCAATCTCTTTTCGGAATATTCTGCAAATGGATACAAATTTGACATTAGAATCCATAGTTTAGTGGCTTTATTAAGTTCGGCACATACAAACTGTAAATATTATGCTGAGATTGTGTCTTTATGTCTTCTGTTTCCATCACTGTTGTTATTTTATTTATATAGTTTAGGTCTCATAACTCACATTATAGTTTTGATGTCATTATTGTTGAAAATAACTCACATTCAAATAGCTATGATGTTCCAGTTCGAAATGTAAAGCAAACAAAATCAAAATACAAGAATATGGTTTAGATCTGAATAATTGATATTACTAGGTTACAGTCTACTGCAAATTATTCGACTATTATTACGAAACAATGTGTACATATTTTTGATATAATTCAATGACCTAAAAACCATTCTATAATATTACTTGTAAGAGTGCGTTTAAACAAAATACAACTATTATCTTTCACATAAGCGTCAATCTGTAAAATGGGTCAAACCATTACCGTCTAAAATCTGGCCTAGTTACTGATCTATCCGAAAATAGATATTATTAAAAATGAATAAAAATGGTATTTAAAAGATCTAGTAAAGCAAAATAGGAAAACCCTAATCTATGAATATATACAATGTAAACAGGGAATCATAAAATACAAGAAAAAATGATAATGAGCAAATGGGTTTTGACAAATTGACATATAGGTAATAGATTCAATGAAGTTCATACTATAAAATCATTTTTAGATACAATAAAATTGATAGGTTATGCAAATGAGATAGCTCTAACAGAGATCTAAACTGAAATCTATATGAAACAATATTTAAAATCCATTTTTCTTTAAGATTTGCAGATTTAGTATCTTTTAAAGAAATGATGTTCTATTGCAATTCTAAAAAAAACATGTTTAACTTTAATACCTTTCAAAAAAAATTAGAGCTTCAATGCAATCGTATGACTAAAACAATATTTCAAACACTTTTTCAAAAGGTTGCCAATTCTGTACCTTTCAAAGCAATACTCTTTCACTGCAACTCTTGAGAAAAACCCTAACTTTGATACCTTTCAAAGCAATACTCTTTCACTGCAACTCTTGACAAAAACCCTAACTTTGATACCTTTCAAAGCAATAGTGCTTTACTGCAACTCTTCAGAAAAACAACCCCATCCGATCTCGGCAATCCTTGTTTAGAGTAGATTGAAAGTATACAATGCCTTTTCTATTGTATGGGAGATATATATAGATCTAGATGCACAATCTTCAAAATCATGTTATATTATCGAGAATTCATATAATAATGACACGTGATTGGTTTAGGTAAAATATAATGTGTAAAAGGTTTTAGGCTAGATTGGAGGTACAAAATGCCTTCTATATACAATGTCTTTTCTATTGTAGTGGAGATGTATATAGATCTAGATGCACAATCTTCAAAATCATTTTATATTATCGAGAATTCATATAATAATGACACCTAATGGTTTAGGTAAAATGTAATATGTAAAAGTTTTTAGGGCAGATTGGAGGTATAAAATGCCTTCTATACACAATGCCTTTTCGATTGTAGTGGAGATGCATATAGATACAGATGCACAATCTTCAAAATCATGTTATATTGTAGAGAATTCATGTAATAATGACACGTGATCGGTTTAAGTAAAATATAATATGTAAAAGGTTTGAGGGTAGATTGGAGGTATAAAATTCTTTCTATATACAATGCATTTTCTATTGTAGTGGAGATGCATATAGATCTAGATGCACAATCTTCAAAATCATTTTATATTATCGAGAATTCATGTAATAATGACACGTGATTGGTTTAAGTAAAATATAATATGTAAAAGGTTTTAGGGTAGATTGGAGGTACAAAATGCCTACTATGTACAATGCATTTTCTATTGTAGTGGAGATGTATATAGATCTAGATGCACAATCTTCAAAATCATTTTATATTATCCAGAATTGATATAATAATGACACTTGAATGGTTTAGGTAAAATGTATTATGTAAAAGTTTTTAAGGTAGATTGGAGGTATAAAATGCCTTCTATATACAATGCATTTTTTATTGTAGTGGACATGCATATAGATCTAGATGCACAATCTTCAAAATAATGTTATATTATCGAGAATTCATATAATAATGACACGTGATCGGTTTAGGTAAAGTATAAAGTGTAAAAGATTTTAGGGTAGATTGGAGGTATAAAATGCCTTCTATATACAATGTGTTTTCTATTGTAGTGGAGATGTATATATATATATATATCTAGATGCACAATCTTCAAAATCATGTTATATTATGGAGAATTCATATAATCATGACATGTGATCGATTTAGGTAAAATATAATGTGTAAAAGCCTTTAGGATAGATTGGAGGTATAAAATGCCTTCTATATAATAGTACAGAGGTATATATAATGTGTGGATGATTTTAGAGTATATTGGAGGTATGCAGTGCCTTCTTTATAATAGCAGAGATGCATATAAATTTAGATGCATAATTCTCAAAATCACCTTACATTATCTAGAATGTGTATAATGCCTTTTTTATAATAATAGACATGCATATAAATTTAGATGCACAAAAAATACCATTAATAAAAATTTTCCACTATTCAAACCTTTTAAAAATAATTTCCTATTGTACATGGAGTATTTTAAGAGTTCAAATGATCATGTGGCATGCCATTGTTAATTTTTTTTATTGCATATTTAATTTATGTCACTATTTTAGTTATGTTTTTTATTTTATTTAAGTTTTTAAAAATTATTTATTTTATGAATTATAATTTAACATTTATAAATCAAATTTTATTTATTATATTTTATTCAACCATTGAGCTTAATTGGACCCAGTTCAATTCTTCATAGGGACATCTATAAAGAAATCCTAAGTTGTGACTCTTGGTCTTATATAGTTCACTTCTAATATGAAGGTGGTTTATAAATACAACTTTGTTTCTAAGTAGTGACTCTTGGTCTTCCTAAGGATTGTATATTGGTCAAATGTTAGTGCTTGAATGAGCAAGATATTTATAATCCATATGCAATTCAAAAAATAAATTAGCATTTTTGGAAAGAAAAGAAAATTATATTTAATCATAAATTTGTATGTTAATGTCAATTCTCTTTCAATTTGGTTCTATTGAGTGGATTTGTTCAATACAATTACATATTTATAAATGATAAATACTTATGTAAAAATGGATTCATTATTATATTCACATAGATATTACTGTTTCCTTTTTCTAGATCAGTCTTTTAGATAAATCAATTTTGTGTCACATGTAACTAACCCTTGAATTTTAAATTTTAATGTTAAGTTTTTCTTTTCACCATGAGCTAATTTGATGTAGTTTTATGGAAGTTATTGCTATATAACAATATTTAAGTGCATTTAATGTTCATTCATTTATCATTAAAGAAAATTCACAATATTATAGTTAAACATGAGAATCAATTTAGAGATTTTTCAAAGAAAAGTGGAAAAAAGACCTAATACATAATTATTCTAAAATAGTTTAATGTTGAAGAGTATCATCTTTGATTATTTTTAATACTTTAGAGTGAGGCCAATCAAGATGCATTTATTAAGAATATCATAAATATTTTGATCTAGTGATATATCAAATATATTTTGAATAGTCAAGAAGGGTAAAGTAATCTTATGAAACAAATAGAAAAAGTGTACAATTTATTGGTTTAGATCTATGAGATATAAGATATATTTGCACATGTAAAAATGATCTAAAATTGTAAGATTGAACTATAGTTTTCTTAAAGATTATGGCAATATGATGTAGTTGATGAGAGTCTATGTTCTCCTCCTTAGTGAATCTATTATTAATAAATTAAAAAAATCAATTATTGTGAATAAACACCACAACAAACTCCTTCTTGTTATAAAATAAACTTAAGGAAATATGTTAATAAGACAACTATGAAAAGAAAACCATATTCATCATTTCTAAATGCATCAAGTAACAATAAGGTGGAACAAATAGGTAGCAAGAATATGAAAATTTCATTAAATACTTCTATAGCTTCCACACAAAAGGAATCTTATGAAACAAATAGAAAAAGTTTGCAATTTATCACTATAGATCTATGAAGTATAAGATATATTTGCACATGTAAAAATGGTCAAAATTGTAAGATTGAACTATAATTGTTAGTTTAAAAAACAAGTAGAGAAAACACATAATAATGAACACAAAAACAACAGAAAGAATAATAGACACAACAAAAAACTCAAGACACAAGATTAACGTGGCTCACCACTAAATGGCTACATCCACCAGAAATGCAGGGAGGATTCTTATTAACCAATATCCAATTACATAATACATCATGTATGGGCTACACACAACCATTTATATAAACATATCAATATATGAAATGAAGAGTCTTCTAGGGAAGACAAACAACCATGTGACTGTTGGGCTTCATATACCCAACAATCTTCCCCGTGAAGTCCAACCGACACAGCCTGTATCTCCATTCCAAGGCTCATACTACAATTAGCTCTTGAGAAGATTTTAATATCACCAAACTTTGTTCATGAACAGGGCAAATTAATCTTCTCCAAGTTAGATCAGAGTTAAAAACATATTCTCTAACTACTTCATCCGGTAATCCATAATCAGGAATACTACTATCAACAGATGCATAATACACTCCTCCATCAAAGTCTCTTGTTTTTGTGCTCCCCCTTAATAGAATATCTAGAAGATCACCATTATCAGATTTTAATACCCAAATATGAAACTCTTATATAGGTGTGAATAGCCTACTAACATCACTCCCAATTCTCACGGTTGCCTCACTGAATGAATTTGTTGTATTTTGTGCAGAAACTTGTGCAGTACCAACAATCAATGCATTCCACTCTACCTCCACTACTACAATCTACAACAATAAATCATCACTTCTGCAATCTGCCTATTCTTCTTCAGGGCCATCCTCATTCGCTAGATTCCAAACTACATCCTCCTCACCCTGGGAGGCATCCTCCTCATCTTGGAAGGGAAATAAACCGGTCTCTTCTTCAAACAATGAATGCAACAGACCCTCTTCTTCTTCAGCTGAAATCTCCTCCAATTTCCAACCATCCCACCAATGACATTTGGTTTCAACCTCCACTTGGACATCACTCTCTACCAAGTCTAGACTGCCAAGAAATTTTTTGATGACTGATTCGGCTTCATCATCTGATTTGGCCTCATCATCTAAAACTTCTGCCTATTTGTCAATAACATAAAATCACCCAGCTCTGAGATCAAACACAAAGCAAGGGCACCTATATCCAGGATCAACTATCTAATCAGATCCCATCTCTACTCAAGCCACCTGTGGCTCTGATACCAATTGTTAGTTTAAAAAACAAGTAGAGAAAACACATAATAATGAACACAAAAACAACAGAAAGAATAATAGACACAACAAAAAACTCAAGACACAAGATTAACGTGGTTCACCACTAAATGGCTACGTCCACCAAAAACGCAGGGAGGATTCTTATTAACCGATATCTAATTACACAATGCATCATGTATGGGCTGCACATAGCCATTTATATAAACATATCAAATATGAAATGAAGAGTCTTCTGGGGAAGACAAACAACCATGTGACTGTTTGGCTTCATATACCCAACAATAATTTGTTAAAGAGTTTGGAAATATAATGTAGTAGATGACAGTATGTTCTTCCCTTTAGTGAATCTATCAAAAAAAAACCAAATCAACAATTGTGAATAAACACCATAACAAACTCCTTCTTATCCTAAAATAAATTTAAGAAAATATGTTAATAAAAAAACTATGAAAAGAAAACCATATTTATTATTTGTAAATGTATCAAGTAATGCTAAGGTGGAGCGTAGCAAGAATTTGAAATTCCATAAATACTTCTATAGCTTCCATTAAAGTATTGATGATATACTCATAACATAGTTTCATAACAAAATGAGGAGCAAGAGAAGGAGCGGGAGCAGTTTAGGAGTTAGGGTTTTAGGATGGGAAGATTCTATAGGGGAGATAGACAATGATGAGGAGGATGGCAATGAGATGGCAGCACTTGTTGGCCCCCCCTCTGCTTTTTTGGCTCCTTAGTGGGTGGTTGTTTGCGTAGTTTGCCTTTTTTGTAGACACTCAATCTTTTTTAGGTGCTCGGTTTGGGATCAATGACAAAATGCTCTCTACATCTATGTTTTTGTGCAAAGTGTTTCCCTTGACTTTGTGGTCATAGACTTAGCCCTAAGGCGCATCCTTTCATGATTGATGGTTTAGCCATGTTTGGGGTCTTTGGTCAGGTCTACTAGCTACTGGGTCAACTGCTTTCCTCTCCTTGGCACCCTTGTGTTGGATGGTTCATGGTAGTGCTATTGGTCATTGTTGGGGTTTTTTCCCCCTCTCCCTACTTCTATAGATCTCATGTTGTTTGTAGTTGTTTGAAGGTCTTTTCTTTTTCCTTTGCCCCAATCTTGGTTGGTGCACTCTTAGCTATGGGATAACCTGACATCTATCATTGGTTTGTTGCATTGAGTGGATGCATGTGGGTTTTGTTGTAGGGGTTTGGGAGATTTTTCTCTACTCTTGTTTCTGGTGTTGACCCTTCCCTCACTATTTATGGGGGGGGCTTTTCCACCCTTTGCCTTTGGTCTAGGGTTTCCAACTATCTTCCCCTATCTCCTGTGGGGTGCTGGATGGAAGGCTTGTCTTGGCTTTTTTTTGGCTGGTTTTGGTGGTTAAGAGGAGAATGGTGGATTTGGTTGTTCTTCTTTTCCCTATGTGGCTAGGAGAAGAGCTGGCTTTTGGGGCTACTATTTGGTGGTCTGCTTTGTTTTGGGGATGGAGACATAGTGATTCCATGCCTTTATGGGTTTTGGTCTTTCTATTCTTTTTCCTACTTGCTAGGGTTGTTAAAGGTCCTTTCTGCTTAGGTGTTGCTTGGATTTTAGAGGGTTTTAGCATGTTTGGTTTTCCTTGTCTTTTTTTTTTCAGTATGTTATTGTTGATGTTTTTCTTGTTGGTTGAAAGGATGCTAGAAATATTCAAGGGCCTGTTTTGGCCTTAACATGTTCATAATTAAGGTATGTTTTTGACAGGGGTCTGGTTATCACTGTCTCTTTTAGTTTAGCTTGTGTTTCTATTGGATGGGTTCATTCTAGGATGGCTTCTATGGAGGTGAAAGTAACTCCTATTGAAGTGGGGACTCAAATGGCTGCTTTGTTGAGGGAATGAAATATTTTTCTCCTACTTGTCTCTTTCTTGTTCCTTATTGAGGTGGAGATTTGCTTTTGGAAGGAGGTGGGAGGTTTCTTAGTGTAGTATTCTCTCACTGGGTGTCACTCGGTTGTTGGTTCGTGACCTGTTTGGTTCGCCCCTATGTCAGCACTCTTATCTATGGATCCTATGTAGGTGGAGAGGAGTTCTACTAGCAAGATGGTCATTCATTAGTGAGAACTCCAGGCTTGAAGTTGATGGTTGGCTCAAGATGCCAATTCAAAATCCTTATTGAAGGTTAGGGGAACCTTGGAAAAATCTCCCCTCCTCTTGCACTAGGTCTGCTAGGAGGTTTAGTTTATGGGTGGTCTATCTACCATCCCTTATTTGTCTTTCTAGATAGTTAATTTTTGGAAGTGAAGGTTTTGCATCTTGTTGAAAACCCATAAATGTTTTTGGGTCCTTTGTACAACCCATATCTAGTTTTTGCTCTACTTTGTTCAACAGTTCAGGGCCCTTTCAAAATCTTGCTTACCTTAATAAAAAACAGCATAAAAACAAAATGTTTTGTAAATCATATATTTATTGAAAACTATGGACTCCCCCTAACAGTTATACTAACACAAAAAGGAAAAATATCATAAAAGAGAAAAAGGAACTATCCAAAGGATTATTAAGTACCTAAAAAAAGAATGAATTGATGGATAGTGAGAATCCATCTATTATTAAACTGTTACAACATCTTTTATATTTTGGAAAGAATTAATGATTAAATTATCTTTCTTTTCTTTGAAAAGTTTTGAACCTCCTTGTTTAGAATTATTAGATAATGTTGACATCCGTACGAGACTGTAAACCTTTAAATAGGTCTATCATAGAGTTTTTCTCTTGATATTAGAAGACAATTTTGGGTTATTATCAAAATTTACAAACCTAGTGTTCTTTTGGATAGGAGTCTAGTGTTTAATCTAGCATTTAGTTGGAGCAATAGAACTATGCAAAAATCCCTAAATTAGAATGCTCAAAATAACCATTAATAGAGATGAAATCATTTCCTTCATTCCAATCACACTTCACACCACTACCACCATATTGGGTTAAAGGGACCTTTTTAACACTTTTTTAATAATATCAAAGAAATATTTTTATCATGCTCATATCCCCATGATATACTATTCTCTTTGATCATATTACAATCAATTCAAAATTTAACATCTATCTTGTGAGGTTCACCAACCAATGTGTTGGCTAAATTTTATTGCAACTCTACCTCAAATTTATGTTGAACTTCACTCTCTAGATAAGTTTTCCCTTTTGATCCTAATTTTTTCTTTCCGTTCTTGGCTGATTTTTTTTCTATCTTTAAGCTCAAATATAGCTTCTATAGGCCACTTGATATTCTCCTTCCTCTTTCCATGAATTTAGGGAAGTTTTATTTTATTCATGTTGAACCTCATAAGTATTCTCTCTACCTTGATGGATTAGATTATGATCATATTATTTTGCCTAACCAACAATAAATGATATGAATCCATCAAAACCACATGGTAGAGAAATTCATCATCATATATACTGAGTTTGAAAGCAACAAGATAAGACTCACCTACAAGCACACTATGAATCTTCTTTAAACAAGGAACCTTGTTGGGGTTAGCTTTTGGAACAAAAACATGTTTTAATTTTTCAACCATATCTATACTCACCAAATTATCAATAGATCATCCATCCATGATCAATGTACATAACTTATACTTACATTTTAATTCATTTAGAAGGATCCTTTTGTTTTCACACAAACTTCACGGGTTTCATTTGTTGGAATGTTGTCATTAATGATTGTGGGCAACATGAGCTTAATGATCTTGGGTAGTTCTGAGTAAGTCTATTAGGCCAAACTACATTTACATAAGATTATTTTTTCTCCACACTTCTCTATGGTTAAGTGCACCAATTTGCGGTTTTCATAATAAGCTTAAAGATGTCTAGAGAATCTATATTTGAGTTTTCTCATGTTGGCATGGAAAGGTCAAAAAAATATTGGTGTAGAAGCCTTGTTTGGCAATTAGCCTATTTATCTAGAACAAGACAACCAACTTAGAGGATCTATACCTTGATAAGAGATCACCTTTTGTTTTGCATTTCTAGAACAAGACTAAGGATTGGTCACAACTTGTAAAATCCAATGGACACATTCTTGCATCATGTTTTTGGCCAACTCATGTAGATGTATCATATAGTGTGTAAAGTGTAGAAGTATGAAAGATATGAATCCGACATAGATGGAATATGGACTGAGATATATGTATGTTTGATGTTCTGGTGAATATAGAGACATATAGAAGAAGCAATTGTGGTATGTGGTGATATGTGATAGCAGAGTTGATGAAGTATTCAGAATCTGTGTATTGAACCTAATTGGAATTGTACTCTATTCATGTCTGAGATGCAACTTTAACAGTTCATTTTTGTATGTATTTCTAGGTACCAAGCCCTCCAACAGTGAGCCTTATTTGGGTAGTGAGCCATGTAGTGAGCACCTTTGTAATATTTTGTAACTGGTTATAAAATATTGAGAGTTAACCCTCTCTGTGGTTTTCCCTTACAGGTTTCCATGTAAAAATATTGGTGTCAAGTGTTATGTGTTTCTTTTAGAGTTTCCTTTCTTATATTTCATATAATTATGTTATGTGGATGGTTTTTTTAGGGTTTTAATTCATTTAAAGGTATACTAATTCATCCCCCCCTCTCAATATCCCAAATATTCAATAATTGGTATCATAGCCTTGTTTTTGAATGTGTCAAATAGATTGAAGGAGATCTTTGAGGTTGAACATATGGCACCAAAATCTATTTTGGAAGAATTCCTAGGAGAATTTAAACTTGAAAAGAACTTGAGGTAGTTCTTGAAGATCTTGAAGATACCAAAAATGAAAGAAAAGACCTACAAGAAAACTTGAAAGAAGCAAATGAATGCATCAGGAAGCTGAGGGAATAGATCAAGAAATTTAAGGAAAGATATAAGGTGGTGAGGCAATAATTGAAATAAGTAAATGACATGATTGTGAATCTAGATTGAAGAGGATAAAAAGACCAAGGAAGGTCTAAATGACATAATTGAAGGAAAAATAGAAGTATGCAAGAAATTGGAACAAGAAGTAGTATTTCTAAAATCAGATCTAGATAAAACAAAGAATCATGAAGTAAAATTTAGGATGAGTACAACAAAGCTTGATGAAATGTTAGCTATACAAAAGACTCCAAAAGACAAGAGTGGATTAGGATTTGAATTTGGTGAATGTTCACATCAGAAAACTGAAGACAAAATCAAAACTAGCTCAATTGAGACGACAAAACTTGTTCAACCCACTAGAGGAAATTATTGTAAGTTTATGCTGATGAATTTCTATGGTTGTCATTTATGTCAAAATTGTTGTTCTGGTGTGGTCTAGAATGTCTATGGTGCATATTTATCTTTCTATTCTAATGTTGTAGTTGTTTCATTGGGTGTTCTAGAAGTGTTCGGGTCCAAAATGTGCTATTGGTATTCAATATTTTTGTTATCTTCATTGGTTATTATTTTGGTGTCTTGGATATGAGAATTCTATGTTCCAAATACATCTTTTTATTCTCAGAGTTTTGTGTTATTTTTCGTTGTTGGTTGTGGAATTTTATGTTAGACTTATTCGTACGTCCAGATTTGATTTATGGGAGATTGTTTGAAGTGTTATGGGTCTCAGTGTAGCATATTGGGATCTGGAATTGAGTTATTTGCATTTGAGAGTATGTTTTGACAATCAATTTCTTATATGGGTTCTTATGGTGTGGATATGTTGTTGGTTTTGTTCTGGTGATTGCAGATCAATGAATTAATCTTTGGAAGATGTGTTTTGGCCCCCTCTTTCTCGTGGACTAGATCAACATTTGTGTTTTTAGTTTGCAAAGTATATTTTGGTTCAAGCCAACTTGATTCAATCTCTTGATGATCTATCTTGTACATAAGGATGTGTGTAATTGAGTTAAAAAATACACAATGAGGTGTGGAGTGTAGATGTATGATGTGAACATAATTAGAGAGTTTCGTTGAAAAGCATAGAATAGGAGTTGTGTGCAAATGGTATGCAAGCTATGCTGAAATTGTGATAGAGTTCTGAGATTGTGATAGAGTTTTGAGATAGAGTGTTGATTGTTGAGGTTTGAGTGTGTGTGTTGATGTTAGTCACTTGATGCATAGTTTAAGGAAAACTTCATGATCAAGAGATCCTTCTTTTCATATCATTTTCTATATTTTTCCCTGAGTGTAGTTAGCTTCAGGTTTTGCAAGTCCTCTTTTGTATCTTTTCTTCTGTGAAGTTAGCTTTGAGTTTTGTAAGTCCTCTTTTGTATCTTTCCCCATGAGAAGTTAGCCTTGGTGTGCAAGTTAGGAGTAGTGAGCTCTTTCCTTTGTAATCTAGTACATAGTGGATATATTCTTGTTGACATGTGCTCACTTTTTTTTCCTTAAACATTTAAGTTTTCCACATATAAATCTTGGTGTTTATGTGTAGGATGTTTGTTATTAATTAAATATTTTATATTTTGTAATTAGTGTTAGTTTGGATTGATTCACACCCACCCCCTCTCAGTCCTTTCTTGGGTTCAACATGTTAATTCTTAAATCAACAAATTGGAAATATCTATGAGTATGCCTTGCTCAATGATTGAATCTTCCAATTGATTTGGTCTACTAATAGAGTGAACCTTTCAAGGTTGCTAAATCCCTCACTATAGGCTCTACAGAACCTAGGTGGGTGTACCTACTCACCAATTTATTTTCTTACTTGGTGCCTTTTATAGGAGATTTCACACTGTATCTTTTACTACTAATTTTATCTCAAAGTGGCATATACCTTTGGGATAAATTATTTTACTGTTCTGATTATTTGATTTCTCCTACTTTCTTGGTTATCTTCTTTTAACTAAGTAATCCTTTTACTTTAATCCAATTCCTATTGTACTTCCTTTAAGTACTTCTACTCTGAATCCTTCTTATATCTCCTACAAACATAAGAAAAACTGAAAATAATTCGATTGATCTTCAATTGAATTTTATGTGTAAATTAACCAGTGCCTTATTTATTTTGGGCAATAGAGTCATTCACTTGCAAACCTTATGTATAACTCTAAAAGACAATTTTTAAATCTTGTCTTGGATGGATCTATCAACTTCCCAACCTCCAATGCTATATAATTATATGATGTTATTCACAGTTAGTTTAATTGATTTTAACTTTCTTTATGAAAGACCAATTAAACAAGACACAATAGGAAAAACGATTCCCAGATGTATCTTGCTATTCCAACTATGTAATAACACACAATTTATTTACATAGTGACTTAGAGTAGAAATTATCAACCATATATAATTATAATAGAGAACTGATTCAAAAATGAAAGATTCCACAACACAATTTGAAAATAAGGAAACTGATTTCTTTGTATTACCTTGAAATGAAATCTTGTTCTTGAAACATCAAACTGTTTGAAACTTAAACCTTTTTAAAACTTGTTAAACTTTTGAATCCTCTTCAAATGACTACATTTATTACTTTATAACATATCAAAGGGTTACACCCTTTGAAAGAAGTCTTTTGGAAATAAATTAAATACTTAAAGAGAACTAATCACATAGTTAAATATAAATTCACACTAGTAAAATGTGCCAAGTATTTCTCATTATATCAGGTGTCACAATCATGGATGATATCTTAAGCTTCTATTTCCATTAACACCATGGTTTCGACGTGTTCTGTTACCACATCAGCATCTTCATTCTTGATAGCCTTCACTTCATCCTTGAGCACCTATTGACATTCTCGTATCCAATCCACCTTCTCTTTTTTATCTCCATCTTTATCAAGAATGGGTGGGATGCCATTTGTTCCGTCACTAAGTAAATCAGCTCCCTTATATCTCAATGTCTCCCAATATCCTTTATGTACTTTCATAAGTCCCTCACAATTCTGCATGGCCTCAAGGTCTGCTTCATCTCTGCCATGGATCTCTTTGAATCTCTCATGCAATCATTCATCCAATCTTTCATGTTCCTCAATAACACCTTGATTCTTAGTGTATACATCCCAGTACTTGTCCATCCAAGTCATCAAGGTAGTAAAACTTTTTTGAATAATCACTGACATGGTTTCACTTTTGGTTTCTCTCAATTTACCAGGCTTAGTTTGAGGCTATGAGATCTCACCTTATATTAAGAATCTCTATGGTTCCTTTTCTTTCAACATTTCCTTCACATATTCAATTTCTTTATTCATCTTGATATGTTCAATTTTACTATATTTGTTCTCTTTCAAAAATTATTGAATCTGAATCTTGTTCAATTTAGCAGTATTCACCCCCAAATAAGATGTAACTATGGGGTTTGTTTCATCAACATTCAAGGTCAAGATATGTTCAAAGGATTTTTGTGTATCAATCAGTATGGGTTTCCTATTTGGAGGATATAGTGACTAGATTAACATAGACTTCTTATCAGGGTTGTACAATGACCCCATGTATACTTGGGTCACACCTTCTGGAGATAACTTATGTTTTGCATCAATATTGTGAGGGAAACTATCAAACACTAATGTTGAATTCATATCCCACCTAGGAAAGATCAAGACACCTACTTCTTCAAGTAGTTTTCTTCCTCTTTCAGGAGTCATTTGGCCCATTTCCCATTCCATTTCATTATCTAGAGCAACTAACAATTATTTCTCATTAGAGGTATCCACCTCTCTAGTACTTTCTCTAATTGATTTTCCCTTTACTTTATACAAAAAGGACATGCATTCAGTAGACTTTATGAAATTATCATCAGATATAAAATCTTTGTAGGCCAATTGTCTTGGATCTTCTTCTATTGGAACTTCCTCACTAGGATCCCTAAGAGGTGATACTTGTTCCTCGATCAGTATTTTGGAGCATTGTTCAAATGAAACCTCATTACCTTCTGATGACTCTTCATCTTTTGAGGATGACACATCAGTAGTTTGCCTCTCCCTTAACTTTTACTCCATCTCCCTGTTGTGGTTATCAATGGCCAATTCTGCCTCCTTTTCATCCATATTTCTAATCAAGTCATCCCTCATATATGATATTTTCTCATAATTACCAAGTTTCTATTTTGTTTCTTGTCGAATGGATATATCCTTAAGGAAAAAAGTTATTCCTAGGAGCACCCAACCTCATATTATATTGGACTAGTTTATTCCATATGAGCTCCTACCCCTCTTTCCCATTCACAATTAATTTACCAATGCATAAGGTTTCGGGCATGAAAGATTGCTTTCCATGTGAACCTGAATGCATGTGGCTTAAATCCTCCATCTGCCTTATGATCTCTAAATAGGCTATTTTGTCAGACACTATCTTGGGTAAAAATAATGGAGATCCTTCAAAGCCATAGACTCTAATCATGATCACATCAGAAAAGCAATATAGTTGCCCCAATTGTGTTTAAAGGTCTTAGTTCCTCCAAAATCTTAAGGCCTTAGGAATATTTTTATATTTTTTGAGGGTGCAAAAGTGCAAGGGTAATCATATAACCTGTATAAATTTTTTATAAAGTATTCCTTAAAATAAATATAACTAGATCTAACAATAGCCCCATATTGAAGTCCATAATTAGAATGACTAAGGCTTTTTGTCATTATCACATCGCCATATCTTCATATCCTCGGTCCAAATACCCAATTATTGGCCATAAAACAACACCATATGCATCAATGAGGAATAATGTGGTAAATGGATCCGGGATGGATCTCTCTAGATAGTTGCGAGCCCTGTCTCAAGTTGCCCTGCTACAAATATAGCATAATCAAATTCTGTAGCCTTCAAGGACTGAATGTCTGTTGCAATGATCATGGATTCCACCCTCATGAAATCTGGAGTGATCAACCCTAAAACCTGACCAACCAAGTAGTACATATACTTGAAATAATTTTTGAACATATTTACATGAAATGCAAGACCTTCCCCTTTTTCCAATGATGCATTAGGATTAAGCAAGTGAAAGGGAAATCTCCATGTTGTGTATGTGATATGTAACCTCTAGTATTCTTTGAATAGATTCTGAAGGATAATGGGATAATCATAAATCCCAAGTAAGCCAAAAACTTCAGAGATTGCTTCTCTAGATATAAAGAAATAGGGCTTTCCATCTTGGTCACAAATTGCCCTCCATTTGGGATCATAATTTTGTGCTAACAACTTAAGGAGATCCACATTAACATAAACATTTGGGGGTTAGGGCATGATCACGGGGGGCCAAAAAGTGGTGACGTGAAAAAAATAGCCTTTTCAACTCGCCTAAAAATGCGAAAATTTGTGTTGACTTTATGCTTGGCCTGGGTGTCTGTACACCTTGGCATGGTAAACACCTGGGCAAATCAAATATCCGATAATATCGGATATCCAATTTTTATAGGTAATTTTAAATTAAAAAAAAAAATCTATATTATATATTATATAATACATTATATATTATATAACATATAATAAAATATTATATAATATATAATATCTTATATCTTATATAATATTATAATATACATTATATAATATGTAATATATAACACATTATTATATTATACTATATATTATACTATATATTATATATTATGTATTATATTATATATAGCATAATATTATATATTACATATTATATAATATATTATTATATTATGTTATATATTATATAATACATAATAATTATATATTATATAATACATAATAATTATATATTATATAATATATAATATAATATAATATTATATATTATATATTATATATTATATATTATATAATATATATTACATATTATATAATATACTATTATATTATTATATATTATATAATACGTATTATATAATATATTATTATATTATGTTATATATTATATAATATATTGTTATTTTAAAATAATTTAACTATAAAATTTGAATATCTGATTTCTTTGAGACAATAAAAAAGGACTTTGACAGCCTGTGGGTTATGTTTTACCCATGGGTTGCACAAATTCAAGCAAATGTGATATTTGGCTGGACCCGATATCCGATTTTGTGACTCAAATTTGTAAAAAAATCCAATAAAAGGTAGGATTTTTATTGTTTTTCATCATTTTCATTCAAAGTTTTGTATTTTTTTAATGTTTATTTGTTTTTTCATTCAAAATATGTTTTTTTCATGAAAACTAGGTTTTTTTAAATCAAATACAAAATTGTTCAAATTTCTTAACTAAATTCAATTGTTTACATTCAATTAGGTTAAAAATGGGGGATAACAATGAAAACATTGATCAATCACAACCGTAACAACTAAACACTCCTGCACAAAACCCTCCTTTGCCAACCCCCCCCTCATTTTAGGATTTAATTGCATAAAAATTTAACCAATTGAGGGGGATTGCAGATGTCTATCGTAGGATCCCTCGCCTGAACCTTAATGTTTAATCCCCTCACATCCATCATAAAGTGTATAGAAATTGTCACTGAGGAGCACAATGGTGCTCTTTTGTTGTGAGATTATATGAGGGAAAAATATGCAGATGGTTTGTCCTATAAGGAGATCAAGGATCTCTAGATATTCAAAGCTAATATCACCGCACTGTTTGTGAATCCGCGCATTGGTCAACCCGTAGACCCCAAAAAAAAAAAAATTTTATTAAATGGTGCACACATGATGATATTGTGAAAAAAATTTGGGATCATTGCTGGATGGTTTTCGATAAACCACCCAACAACAATCTTGATGTCCCCTTCTACTTTATCAAAAATTTGTATGCTGAGTTTGTTTCAGGAAAACATGTGAACTACTTTGACATCCAACCTTTCCAGGGTGTGGGTTTAGGTATACCCCAAGATAGACTTGGGGCAGTCAGAGTAGTCCAGGGCCTATATGTCCCCCCTACTCCTATTAATCCCCCACTTCTAGTGTAGCATCTAGATATCATCTGTGAGGCGGTGTCATAGACCATATCGGCTATTCACTCTTTGAGTAGCCTTTTGGTTTCTCAAGATGGGGTAGTAGCTCAGTCTTATTTTGATGGTAGCGTTGCATCTGGTGGTGCTAACATGTCCTCCTTGGCTCCACACATTTATGTGCCCCATTGTTGTGTCATGTGTGGGAACCTATGCTTGGGTCTAGTTGGATAGCTTGTTGATCTTCATGCACACAATGTAGATTATGAGGTGCATGAGATGCACGATGTACCAGATGTTATGACATGGACTGAAGGATACCCTAGAGAGTCTGCGCATGCTAGAGGCAATGAGGCACCTTTTGTTAGACAGTTCAGATAATCAGAAGACAACTAAGATGAGGGGTTGAATCAGTTATCTCAGATTACAGGAATATTCAATAATTAAACTTTAATAATGGAACCCAAAACATTAATACTAGGATAATAGTTAATCAATTGAGCATAAACAATAATCACAGAATTAAAGCCATCCATACAATACCAAGATTTGCAAGTGGAAAACCCGGTAAAGGGTACCACAGTGGGAAGCCTACCCACAGTCAAATAATACTTCTATAGTAAGTATGTGAATTATAATGAAGGGGCCTGCACTTGCAGGAAGGCCAACAACCTAGAGTGCGTTGTTCATCACAAAAGGAGCCTCACTGACTACATAGAAATCTAGACTACAATCCAAAGAAATGTTGAACTGCAAAAGATAACATCTCCTATGCCTGAGTATAGTTCCGGTTAAGCTCAATACTGGAGGACTAAATCCTCTTACATAAACCCAATTCGATCTCTAATGATTGACCAACTCCTCTGCCTGAATGATATTATATTATTTGCACATTACATTCATTGACCATGACCTCTTACATTAACCATGATGATCGACAATGAGATCTTACATCTATATATACAAACCCTTGACCATAAACAATCAGGTCAGCCAACAGACAAACAAATTGATTACATAATTACAAACCATGTCGGCCTTAGACCAAACAAGTAATATCAATACATAAGACATCCCAAAAATACATCAATAGGTCATATCCACACGTTACATTAAAGTCGGTCCATAACCTAGATCAACAGGGACCAAGTATAGGTCCACACGCTTCAACAATGATCTCCAACTGCCAAATATCGAACAAGATCACCAACAACATCCTGAAACTCCATCAAAAGCTTCACCAACACCACTTATGCAATTCATCAAAGATCTCCATCAAAGGATCTTCTAGTGAAACCCTCACTGGAACTAGGAACCAATCCTCTAAGCAAGCAGGATAGCATCCAATCTCCAGAACAAAACCAACTGACCAAATATGAGCATAAGTATCATGAACAAGCTGATTCCATCACCAGACTATACCAAAGCCTACCGGATCATACTGGATCCAAGTTATCCAGAAACAACTCAACCTATCGGGACTAGAAGGGTGTTGGTAAAGAATCCAAACAGCTAGTGTTGGCATCAATGACAAAACATTAATGCAACACATAATCAATTCCACCAAATGGCCAACAATCTCCCCCTTTATTATTGATGGCAACACTAGATGTGAAAAACATCTAAGTACTAAGAAATGCCAAACAAGTCTCCCCCTATGGAAGACAACCAACAATCACCCACATATAGCTTTGAATAACAATATCTCTCCCCCTTTGAGTTTCTTTTCTTTCTTTATCTTTTTCACATCAATATCTCTGCCCTTTTGACATTAATGCCAGAAATCTGACAAAAATATCAAAGCAAAACCATAAGCCTCTGAATCAAAAAGCTTACTACCCCCCCTGAGCAGTAGCATCCCACATTAGTTCCAGACTAAATAGTATCTTTGATAATGCATGTTGGACTGATGCCAAATTGCATCAATCAAGTCTGTACCGAAGGGGTAGAAACTCCTAGTCTATCTCTCAGGTACTCAAATGATTCTTTGGATAAAGGTTTAGTAAAATTATCTACAATCTACTCTTTAGTGTTAACATTAACCAGTCTAACTTCATTTGCTTCCACCTTCTCCTTAAAAATGTTATACTTGATAGATATGTTTTTTTCCTTAGAATGAAATACCAGATTCTTTGATATATCAATAGCAACAGAGTTATAATAGTGAATAACTACCAATGCATCACAATCCACCTTTACATCCTTCAACATTTTCTTCATCCATAAAACTTGTGTACAGTTAGTAGCAGTAAGAACATACTCAGCTTCAGCAATAGATAAAGAAGTACATGACTGTTTCTTGCTAATCCATGAAACCAACTTATTTCCAAGTCTTTCCAAGAAAGAAATCTCCACCAAAAGTACTTTTCTGGTCATCAACATCTGTATATGCATATAAAGTAAAGTTATCATCCTTAGGATACCATAAGCCATATTCTGATGTACCTTGCAAGTATCTAAAAATCCTTTTTACTTCCATCTCATGATTTTCTCTAGGATCACTCCGAAATATTGAAACAATACAAACAACATTCATAATGTCACGCCTCATTTGAGTCAAATAAACTAGACCTCCAATCATAGATTTGTATCTTGTACGATTTATCGGTGTAGAAACATCTTTTCTTGTCAATTTATCACTTGTAACCATAGGTGTACTTACCAGTTTAGAATCTCCCATACCAATTTCTTCAAAAATTCCCTAGCATATTTAGTTTGACAAATAAAAATACCTTTTTTAGTCTGAGTAATCTGCAAACCAAAGAAAAATTTCATCTCACCAATAATAGACATCTCAAATTATTTCTCCATATTCTTAGAAAATTCTATGCATAACTTATCTTCACCTCCAAAAATAATGTCATCAACAAATACTTCAACAATTATTATATCATCATCAATGATTTTATAATACAAATTGTTGTCAGCACTGCCTTTAGTAAAACCAAGCTTGAAAAGATATTTATCCAACCTTGCATACCAAGCTCTAGGTGCTTGTTTCAATCCATATAAAGCTTTCCTTAACTCGCAAACCATATCTGTATCATCTAATAGTGAAAAACCATCAGGTTTCTCAATATAAACTTCCTCATCAAGATTCCCATTCAAAAATGCACATTTAGCATCCATCTGATAAACCTTGTAGTTTTTATAAGCAACATAGGCAAGAAATAATCTTATAGCTTCAATCCTAGCTACAGGTGCAAAAGTTTCTTCATAATCAATTCCTTCCTTCTGAGAATATCCTTTACAAACCAATCTAGCCTTATTCCTTATAACTTGACCATCCTCATTCAATTTATTCCTAAAAACCCATTTTGTTCGAATAACATTTTTATTTTTAGGCCGGGGAACCAAAGTCCTTGTGTTATTTTTCTCAATCTATTCTAATTCTTCTTTCATAGCTTTCAACCAATGTTCATATTTACATGCCTCAATTATTTATACTGGTTCAACTTGTGAAATTAAACATACCTCATTAGTTGCCAGTCTTATTGTCATCACTCCATTTCTCTTATCCCCAATGATTTGATCTTCTGAATGATTCAATCTCACATACCTAGGAGTCTTCTGACTTTCTGTTCCTCTTCCTTGTTCTTCATTTATAGTATAGATCTCTAATATTTCCAGAGTAACTAGTTCAAGTCTCTATTCTGGTAAGGGTGCTACCAATTTAGATATAATCATTTTCACTGCCGGTTCCTTCTCATAAACTCTGATTTGACTTATGTTTAGCTCATCTACTTTGACATTAGCACTCTCCAAAATTCTCTGCAATATCTTGTTATAACATCTATATTCTTTACTTTCATTAAAAAAACCAAGAAATATACCTTCATCACATCTAGGATCAAATTTCCCAATAGTATCATCTCTCCTGATATAGCATTTACTACCAAAAATTCTGAAATACTTAACTGTAGGTGTATTACCAAACCATAACTCATAAGGTGTCTTACTGATTTCTCCTTTGATGTGTACTCTATTGAATGTATAAACTGCTATACTCACTACTTCTCTCCAGTAGATATGAGGTAGATTATCTTCCATCATCATTGTCCTAGCAACATCCAAGATAGTTTTGTTCTTCCTTTCCACAACTCCATTTTGTCAAGGTGTTCGAGGTGTAGAAAATTGTCTTCTTATACATGCTTGTCACAAAAGTTATTAAACTCACCGGATGTGAATTCTCCACCATGATCTAATCTCAAACATTTAATCTTCAATCATGTCTCAGTTTCCACTTTAGCCTTAAAGATTTTAAGCTTTTCAAATGCTTTAGATTTTTCTTTCAAAAATGTAACCCACATCATTCTAGAATAATCATCAATGATTAGCATGGAATATCTATCACCATGAAAACTTTTAACTCTAGTAGGGCCACACAAATCAGTATGAATAAGATCAAGAACATCATTTGATTTATCTTGTATACTCCTAAAAGAGGTTCTGACCTGTTTACCCATTTGAGATTCTTTACATATCGGATTATAGGGCTTCATGATCTTAGGTATATCCCTAACAACCTTCTAGTTGAACTGATCTTTACAATGCAATCAAAATTCACCTGACACAACCTTTTATGCCATATCCAACTCTCATCAATTTGTGTAATCAAACATGTCTTCACACTAGAGTTCAAATGAAATATATTATGTTTTGTCTGTGTACCGATTGCAATCTCCAAGCCAGATCTGTTAATGATTTTGCATTTTCCATCCTTGAACTGTAGTTGAAATCCCTTGTCTACCAATTGTCCTACACTCAAAAGATTATGCCTCAAACCTTCAACATAATAATCATTGTTAGTATTGTTCTTACCATCCAATGATATAGTTCATTTTCCTTTGATCATACATTCCTTGCCATCTCCAAACCTAACTAGTCCACCATCAAATTCTTGCAAAGACAAAAAATTCCCTTTATCTCCAGTCATATGATGTGAACAACCACTGTCAATTACCCATTCATCCTTGTCTTCAATTTTAGCAGCAAGTGCCTTCTCATCAGGTACATTCTCTTCTAGTGCAGGATCATCTTCCTTGATAGCCAGGAAAACCCATTCCTTCCCATTGCCAGATCTAATAGCAGAGTCTTCTGCTAGTTCATCATTTGAATAAGTAATGCCTTCCTCATCCGCTATGTAGCATGATTTGTCTATGTTTTTCTTGTATTTAGGCTCAAATGATCTTTTAACACTTTCTTCAAATCTTGATTTCCTTTCAGGACATCTAGATGCAAAAGGACCAATATTATTACATGCAAAAATTTAAAAGGTGCTTTTCCTTCATACTTACTTTGTACCGGTCCTTTAGGTACTCTTCTAGAAAATAGTGCTTCAAGTTTCTCAAACTTATCATCTTCTCTTTTCATATCTTCTAACTCCTAAGCATATAAAGCTTTCCAGTCTTGCTTACCGATTGTAGATGTAGACATAGCTCCAGAAGAACTAGATAAATTTGAAATGTTAGTTGCCATAGGATCTTCCTCAAGCGGTTAAGCTTTCTGTAGAGAGGACCAAAGCTCTGATACCAATTGTTAGATAGTTCAGATAACTGAAAGACAACTGAGAGAGGGGTTTGAATCAATTGTCTCATATTACAGGAACATTCAACAATTAAACTAATACCGAAACCCCAAATATTAATACTAGAATAGAAGTGAATCAATTGAGCATAAGCAATAATCACAAAATAAAAGAAATCCACACAACACCAAGATTTGTACGTGGAAAACCTAGTAAAGGGAAAAACCACGGGGGGAAGCCTACCCATAGTCAAATAGTACTTTTTTAGTAAGTATGTGAATTATAATGAAGGGGTGTGCCCTTGCAGGAAGGCCAACAACCTAGAGCACATTGCTCATCACAAAAGGAGCCTCACTGACTACATAGAAATACAATCTACAATCCGACGAAGTGTTGAACTGCAAAAGATAGCATCTCCTATGCCTGAGTATAGTTCCGGTTAAGCTCAATACCATAGGACTAAATACTCTTACATAAACCCAATTCGATCTCCAATGATTGACCAACTCCTCTGCTTAAATGATATTCCATTATTAACACATTACATTCGTTAACCATGACCTCTTACATTAACCATGCTGATCTACAATAAGATCTTGGATAAGTGCACAAAGATGGTGGTCAAAAAGGGGGGGTATAAGTGGACACTCTTTTTCTGAAATCAGGTGAACCTGAACTTAGAGGAAAATTTTGAAAGTCATCCACTCAAGATATGAAGATAATCAAAAAACAAATATTGTAGTACTCTTAATCTAGTTTCCAAACTACTATTTTTTTTCAAAATTGGATAAGATTAAGGTGGTCAAATCCTTTGCTCACAAAAAACTAACCCTGATTTTTTCTAAAAAACATAACATAGTGTCTGATGTGTGCATCAAAAAAGTCATAGTTAGATTTAGTATTTTGACAAATCGTTCGGCAGAAAGATAGTTAAGAGTGAGCACTAGAATAATTTTTTTTTGAGTATTTTTTTTTTTGATTTTTCCAATCGAGCACATTCTGAAAATTAGGTACCTATTCATGCATGAAGCATAAGTTGCACTAAAAAAATCGAAAATCAATTTTTTTTTTTTAAATTGTAAAGAATCAAGTGCACTAAAATAATATATAAAGTTTGTTAAATTTGGATAAGCATATCAAAATTTATTCAAAAAATGGTACACCTATGTCTATGAGAACTATGGAGACACTAGTAGAAGAAATTCAATAATAATATGTTATTGTTGTTCAAATTGAAAACAAATTATATGGTTAGAAAGCTCAGTAGATGGGTGAAAATATGGTGGCAATTTTAGAAATACCCACTTTATGAAGTGTAAACCTGATGATGACAAAGTCGATAAAACAAGTTGATAAAATAAAACATGTCAAAAATGAGAGAAATGCAGGGAAATCAAACTTCCAATCCGTAGCTTTGTCATCCAGGCCTATTTCCAAGCCTAAACAGTCAAAAGCACATACGGGGGTACTTATGGTTTAAAAAGTGCATACGGGGGGTACTTATAGTGTAAGCAGCGTGTATGCGCTTGTTTCCCTATATATAGCGCATACGTGCTACCTTTACTATAAATAGTGCGCTCGCGCTATTGTATAATATGATATTATATATATATACTATATGTATAGATATAATATATTAAACATATATATACACATGTAATTTTATTGTCTCCCCCTCTCAAAAGCATACAAGGTCTCTCCTCTCTCTCTCTCTCTCTCTCTCTCATCTCTCTCTCTCTCTCTCTCTCTCTCTCCTTCTCCCCTTCCTCCATACCACATCCCTCTTTCTCTTCTTCTCTCCCTCCCTCCCCTCCATACCCAATTGAAACTATGTCTGTACTTCTATAGAGAGTAAGTGAATTTATTTCTTGTCTGTCTGCAACTTCCTCTTTGATTTTTATCATGTATCCTCTCCTAAAAAAATTGATTGATGGATTTTTGTGTGTATATTGAATAGGAGGAATAGGGTTTGAAATTTAACCACGGGTGTATTACCGTGACAAACAAGGAAACCTGTAGTAATATTCTTCTCAAATGTGTTTATAATGAGCAGGGCAGGCAGATGTGGAAAATAGTGCCAACAAAGCAACATGATGAGTCAGAGTACCTACAATATGTTTTTCAGAAGAAAACAACAGGTAGGAAGAGAAAGAGGGAGAGGTAACACTGATGATGTCCTGTGTAGAATGATAGTGATGGGTTTGCAAAGAGCTACAATGTTGTTACACAATGCCTGTCACCTAAAGAAATTAAAGTTTGTCGTATGCATGGGCAGTGGTAGTATATGATGATCATCACTTGTCAAATAGCTTGGAATGGTACATACCCATGAAAGAAATCAAGTGTGTAATTCCTATAGTCACAATCGAGATTAATCTTATAACCTTGCAAATTTAATAGCATCATATGTTTTAGAACTTAGGTAGTACTCTTAGGATTAGGTCAAGCTCTTACACTTTCTTTTTAGTGAAGCCTCATTTTTTGTTCGCTTGGAGTCTCGTTGTATGATGTTCTATTCATAACTTTAAATTTAATATATCATTTTATTAGCCCACCATATAACCCCTTAGGTATCATTAGAGGTTGTATTGTTTCCTAATACGTCATATGGTATCATGTGACCCCTTAAGACCCCTCCTCATTCCCTCCCCCCTACTCTCCCCCCTCTCCCTCTCTCTCCCTCTCTCTCTCTCTCTCTCTCTCTCTCTCTCTCTCTCT